>NC_138793.1:5648875-5653875 GCF_965178545.1 Coloeus monedula | reverse complement strand
TGGAATAATCAGCAAACACCCATTTAAACTTTCCAGACAGAACACTTTACAAAAATACTCCCCGCTTCACCCTCAACATATGTTGAACATAAAAGTTTCACAAGTTATGAAACTTTTGGAACACCTCCTGTCTCTCTTCATTTCATAGAGCAAAAAGGCTTCTGGTTTGTTAACACTCTCTGGACAGCAATCACATTTTTATACATCTCTGATACCTGCATGAATTAAGTACTATACAAGATTATTAATAAGTATGAAGGTCCCTTTTTCTTGTCCAGACCAAACTCAATAAACTGCTTTGTGTATTGTTACAGAAAGTGTTCTTGACATTTTTTTTAACCTAGTATTCATGACAATTTAGGTAAAATTTTGAAACATAAGATGCTTCACACCTAGGAAAACTGTCTCAAAAATATCCTCAACCCTAGGAGATTCATTGAGAATTTCCCCATGGATATTGCCCAAATTATTCTCCACATTACGGGAACACAATGACATTGCTTATGGATTTTCATCTCACATGTTCTGGTGGTAAAAAGATGCAGAACCTCATCCACAGAGAATATAAAAGCAGCTTTTTGCACAATCAAAAGAAGATGTCAATTCTCTATTAGAAAGAAACAATTAAAACTAGATAATGACTATGAACAGCTCTGACCTGCTGAGAGCCTGAAGGCTTTGCTTCACTCAGGACTCCACTTCTGACTGCAGGTCAGCCCTACGCAAACAAAGCCTTAACAGAAATGTTACAGAGGAAATAATAGCCATTTCCAATGATAATACACAATTTTAGCACCTACGCTTGGCTGATTTAGGTGGTCGGCTAACATGTCAAACAGCCTGCCTTAGTTAGGTGAGCCTTTAATGGGTAACTGGCAGACTCTGGCAGCCTTATTTCTGTTTTAGATTTGGTTTGTCATTGGATATCCATTACCTGCCATTCATCTTTGATCTCTTTGGACAGGCCTGATCAAAAGATGTCATTTGACCTACTCCACTTGGCAGAAACTTGTATGACTCTCATAAAGGGGGCACCCCAGCTATAAATAAAATGACATTATTATTTTTCTGTCCTATCATGTAGAAGAGACAATTATGATAATGCAGTGTCTGTCACTTGGAGCCCAGCAAATTGCTAGCTCTCACGCAACTGTTTAGCTTTCTTATTTGTTTTTTGTCTGTTTTCCTCCATTTCAAGTTGAAAATAAAACAGAATTGAAATCACTAATGCTCTGCCTCACACTCTGACAGTCTCAGGGTTTCCTTTTATGGGACTGACATGCAGATGTGACCATCAGACTGCTTGTCAGTGGTGGGTGGTGGTTAAGTGCTGTGTTGGCAGCACATCCCAACAATGGAATCAGGTTTATACTTCATTTCCACCTCTGCACACGAGCAACTGTCTGAATGCAGTACTGGTAGACATTACAACAAACAGATACAATCGGAGAGAGTTTATTGTATCTTTAATAAAGAACAATAGAGGAAATGTATGAGCCCTCTCTCTCTATTGCCAGGGGGCTTAGGCGTGAGAAGGGGGTTCTGGGAAGGATGACAACAAGCCAACTGTCAGGATGTTGGTTGTCTTGGGGTCTTTTTCTGAGTACACTCCATTCCTGTGCCTTCCCATCTCTAGCAGAGCACGCTGTGTCCGTGTCCACACGTGCAGGGAGCAGAGCATGCCCAAGCTCCTGTCTGCTCACTCCGTGCCCACGTGCATCCGTGTGCCTGGGCACTAACGAGCTCTTTGCCACTGGCCTGAGCCTCTTCACAGCCTCCTGGCTGAAACTGCCCTTCCCACACACAACCTTCCACCAGCTAATGCTCACCATCTCCTCTGTGTTCTCCAGGCAGAGGTTCCCAGCAATGCTACCCACAGCACTGGGCCAGGGGAACCCAAGCTGCAGCAAAGGCCACTGTGGCACTCAGCTGCCCAACCCCACAAGCCCCTTGGCAGGGGACAGCCCCTGGCCCTGCTCGGCCTCCACAACACACACCCACAACAGCATACAAACAGCCACATACCAGTCATCCCTTTCCTACAGCAAAACATTGGACAGTTAGTCCACAATTAATTACAGGCCTTCACTATGGGCAAACTGCAAAACCAACAGCGAGCAAAATCATGCGTACTTTCAATCTCCTTGGGTAGAACAATCCCCAAAGATTCTACAACACAAAAATCTATGTACCTTCCTTTTTACTTGTTCTACTTGCTCTTACACAGGCTTGATGTGCTGCTGCCAGTAAACAGCTCCCTGGCTGAGATGCTGAGAGACAACTAAAACTGTTAAGGGCTTGTAAAGACCAACTAGTTACTCCTCATTAATTATTTGTAATTAATTATTCATGATTAATTTGTGCCAGAACAGGAATGTTTTATTCTGAATTAATTTAATTCATTTCAAAATTGCTACTTTAAATTGCCACCCTACCATAACGCGATATAATCTCTCTCTGTAGACAAGCCCTAAAATATTAAAAAAGCATTTAAAACAAAGGAAAAGCTGTGTGTTCTCTCACAGAAACACACGGTGCCTGCCGGCCTTGCAAAGTACTTTGTCTGCTCATCTAAAAGCAACCTGGACAAAATGGAGCCTCTCCAGCGGCCTAGAATATTTTTGCAATAGGGAAAACAAGGAAAATATTTCAGATCAAACTTGGAAGTGGCTTGGAGCAGTTCCCTGATGACAGATCCCACTCATGCTACACAGAGAGCAACTGAGAACAACGAGGTTCTCCTTGGCCAAGGCTACACTGAAAAGCACAAGGGATCTGGGCATCAGTAAGATACAATAACAAAGGAATACTAGAAACAAAACCAGAGAATAGGAATTGTAAGGCATTTTTTAAAGATGGAAAACACCTAGATCTTTTTCTCATGAACTTAAGGATACTACAAAAAAAGCAGATAGCAGGACTTAATAAAATTCAAGTACATTTGGCAAGGCAGCCTTTTCCTGTTGCAATAGTGCATGTTATTCTCCTAATGCATCACAAAAGTGTGCCTTCAACAAAGCACAATTCTTTCAAGCAGGCTTCTTTATTACAAAGTTTAGCTTCTTAATAACATATACTGAAAAGAGGAAAGATACACAGACCACTAATTTCTCCAGTTTGAGTTTGTACTGTCCAGAAATGCTCAGCAGAGATAGGAAACCAAAACAGGCGCTAGGCAAGTACTGCTACAGAGTGACCCTGGCCATCCTCACCTATTCCTGCTTTTAAAACCAACCAAGGATGCAGACTGCTCTTATACAAAGAAACTTCTAGGACATTAACTCCACAACTCAGCTAGAATCACTAAACACTAAAAACAAGAGTCCTTAGTTTTTAACATATTACCTCTTTCACCTCTTTTAGACTGCAGTCAAAAAGCACATAGAGTACACATAGATACACATAGAGTATCTTATTTTTAGGACCTTATCATTAAGGAGCGGCCTTAACAGACAATTGCCCCACAAGTCTCACCAATACCTTGTGAGCAGGCATTCCAGTCCAAACACTTACATGATTTTAAATTTTTTTAAACTCATGACAGAGCTTTCTGACTGCCTTTGGAGAAGGCAGATAAGTGGACAATACCACAGTGATCTTAAAGGAAAGAGCTGGTCTCAGTGAAAGGAGATTTCTCTTCTTGGCATGGGATAATGTACTAAGATTTAAATATAAAAGGGCATGGAAAAGTGAAACAGAAAGTACCACTTGGAAAACAAGTTCATCAGTCACATTAGAGAAAGTGAAGCAGCACAATGATGGCTAATCCCAGATACAAACTTCTGAAGTTAATTGAAAAGCATCCTCCAAAGGTACTTTCTCCCTCTGCCAGTTCTGCAAAGCTGAACCAAAGGCAGCTCCTGCACACAGATCTGTCCTTGGAAAAGGATGGACAAACTGCCTGGTTGAATTCCATCGTTTACTGCTCAGCCTTTTTAAAGGCAAAGGGAGCATTTCCTCACATCCAACCACACATCCATCTGCATTTCTCCAGCTAAGATTTATTTCTAAGCAGTTACAGCTACATTGCAGCAAGTGCCAACCTTATTTCAGTATAAAAACGCACTATTTTGATTTAACACACTGCAAGCTGCACTACATTGCTACAAAAATGACCAGAGTTACACTAGTTTAAAAGCACGGCTTTAGTTAAACCAACACAGATTCGTGTGCAAGCACCAAACTGCCTCATCATCACAGGTATCACCCACCTGGCTCACTGAGCACTCTGATTTGTTACAGCTGCCTGCTTTGTAACTCTCTCTCCAAAACTTCTATCAGGTTTGGTGATCCTGCCCCAGAAAAGCAATCACTTTTCCCAGAAGAAGAACGGTCAGTTCCTCTACACAAACAGACTTAATTTCCTCCCTGTCCTACTCCTCTCAGGTACTGCTGCAAGTGCACGTCCATCTCACAGTCTGTCCAAACCCCTCCAGCATCCCACTTACAGGAGATACCTGTCTGTGTCAATGGCTTTTTGACACCTAAGGTAGTGCCACAAGTAAAATCTGAAATGTACCATGATGCGTATGAACCAAAATAATTAAGTTCAAAACAATTTCTAGTAGTTCTTCCAACTGGGCACTTAGCTGCACTCTATTTATTTGCTCTAAAATTTGGCAGATTTCTAAAAAAAAGGACTGTAAAATCATTGTTCAAAGAAAACCTGCTATCACCTGCAACATCTATGAATATATGTTAATGAAATGGTAAACTGTTTAATAAGCCATTATCAGTTATATAAAAAATATTTAATCTGCAAATTACAACATACTTACCAAAGCAGCTGTCCATATCTAGGCAACCATAATTTCACTATCTAGCTCGGTATTGAAATATGAAAGCATTTTGTGAGGATCCAGGATATTTGGCATGGACATTAGTAATAATGTTCCTGGCACCATGCACTACCTGCATGTTCATGCTGTGGGAAGGCTTCCTGCTCCTATACATCTCATTATCTACTGGTGCCACAGTGGGAATGTGAATGCAGTCAATCA
>NC_138793.1:5556375-5643875 GCF_965178545.1 Coloeus monedula | reverse complement strand
GTTGTGAAAGGAGGTGTACAACCTGAGGAATGCCAGACTGATAGGTGCAGAATGCTCTAAGCACCACCCAAATCCCTCAGCCTCACTGGCAGAGCATTTGCAGCCTTCCCTGGCACAGCTACACCTCCACACAGCGACCGTGCATGTGGCTGAACACACATGAACGTGTCCAGGCATGCTTTTTTCACATTTTGTGTTTTGCTTGTATTGATCATTTGATCTAAAAATAGATGTATTTTGTTCATGAACTAACACTTCCCTTAAGGCAGAAAATAAGTAGGAACATGCCTGCAGAAATAATGTTATTAACATGAAAAACAACAAGAAAAGTACCTCTTGTAAAACACACTGAAGAACAATGCTTGGCAACAAGCAGAGGAGCACTTGGTTTTCATACGATTTCTAAAAGTAACCAGTCATGCTGTCATTAAAGAAACACCACTGAGAAAGCAACAGAAATGTGCCCACAAATATTAAAGAAATTTATTTTTCAATCTTCTAAATAATAGTCTAAAGAAATAACTTTTTTTTCAGCAGCAAAAAAAACCAAAACAACTGAAAAGAAATCCCAAGTCCTTATATACAATTACAGCACTGGGGCAAACTTAAAACCAAACAAAAAATGAAAAGCATAAAATGCAAAGATTTTGGATGCCCAGCATCACAGCACACGTTACACTGCACAACGTACGAGTTTGTCTGGAGGGGCAGAGGGTCACTAACTCAGCACATACACTGTGCCACAAGGAAGAAAGGCAGTTTGATCTCCGAATTTCAAATTTCCTTGCTTATCTCAGTTGAATCACAATATATCTTGATAGAGAACTGGTATCAACCTTTCCTACTGCACCTTGATAAAGGCAAGAGGGAGAGATTTTATGTACATGCTGCAGAGCAGAAAACTGCACATATGAACCACAGCTTTATGTATAAAATACATCCCTTACTGTAACATACATAACAGCCTTGTTTGGAAAACATAATGAAATTTCAGAAAGAAGAATTCAGCATTTGCACAAAAAGCAGAACTCTGCTGCAGCCTAGGCATGTGTCTGTCTCTTCCCACAGCCTGCATTTCCTAAAACTGCATTCAAGGACTTTTGCAAAGCACAATCCAGGATATTATTGCTACTTTATGTTAAAACAGTAAGAGCCACTGGGTGTTACTTTGATTTGAATACAAGTGGAAAGAGTTTTGAGACAGCCGAGTATTGATACCACCTCTCTCTGCAAACCCTGCCTGGAGCCAGACGAGCATTCACGTAAATACTTGTTTACAGATTTTTAAGACATATATGCACACATGACAAAAGTTCTTAAGGCAAGCCATGCCTTTCATCTCCCTGCTCGCAGAACCCAGGGCACAGCCCAAGCCCCTGGAGGGTCAGGTGTCCCCCGGGCTGGGGCTGCACTGGGGGCAGGTGAGACCACCCCTGCCCTGCGGCGTGTCGCCAGCACTCCCGGCGACCAGGGGGCAGCCTGGGGGAGAACACACAGGAGTCTTCTCTCCATGCACCATGTCCATATGGACACCAGTCTCCAAATCCGCCCTACTGACCAAAAAGGTGAATTTATGACTTGGGGACCTGTCATGAGCACAGCTATTCAGGTGGTGTTCATGCTACACTGGTGCACTTCCCATGGAGCTGGGACAAGTCAGAAGCACAGGACTCCAGGAGGAGGCACAAATCCACACACTGTTGATCTGAGTAACTCCACGAGCTCTTCACAGCTATTAAAGTCCATCACATACAACACTAACAAGAGCAAATGGCCAGGCAACCTACGTGACTGTATCTTGATACATCACACAATAGCTTCATTTAGCTTAATGCAATACATTACAAAGCCAGCACAGAAGTTAACATTAGCCAACAACATAATGGACAGATAAGTGTCTCACCATGGTTAAGAACATACACAGGTTCCATTATAAGATCTATTTTTAGCCCCTCCTTTGCTCCCTCTACTCAAATTGTATGAATAGCAAAATTGGTGAGCTTGAAAATACTAAGCTTAAGTCAAAGGAAAAAAAAAATGTTCCTGAGAAGTCATGGAAAAAATGGACAACTTGTTTTAACTTAGACATCACTCTGAATTCTGTAATAAAATTGTAAGGACACCAGGGGAATGCACAATTTTCCATTTGCTACCCGGTTATAATTCACCGTTAGGTTCATTGTGGGAGAACCAATATTTCCTTAATTGATACTGTATAAAATCTGCCTTTTGGATGCTGAAAGGTCCTATCTTCTTGCCTCAATTTTCAGCATTCTTCAAATTAGAGTCCTGACCACAGGAGCAACAGGCATGTTGCAAAATAACAGACAACTGATTTTTTTTCCTGCTGCCAAATACTCCAGTTACTATTAGGTTCATTGAAAATTAACTTATATACAGATTTATTTAGTAAACCTTTCTCAACTAAAGCCACCACTGTACATTAAGTATTCAGTAAGCTTTGTCCCAAAGATTCCTTGAGATACCAAGGTAATTATGTGGCAATTCTTACAAAGAATGAAGGCAAAATAATTTTGGATACATAGGTCTATTTTTAAAAATCATAAACATAAAAACACATTGTGCCATTTTATTATCAAAAGAGGTTGAAAATTTGCAGAGCCCTGTTTTTCTTTTCTGAAACTGACTGAAGGAAGCTTTAACTGCAGAAAGGAGATGGAGTTTAGCTGCAACCCGTGTTATGTGTCCTCCACAAAAAGCCTGAAGAGTTTGCTCCATGAATTGTGAAAAACTTGAATAAAAAATTAATAGTTTTTACGTTACATTACTATAGTCAGAAACCTTAAGAAAACCCTACCAGATATCTGAGCTTGTGAGACAGCAGTAAAAAATCCTGATGAGAGCCAGGAGTTTTAAAGTTTATTCCAAGCTCTGATTTGCTCTGTGATTTCAGCCAACCCATTTCATCCCTTTCACCTTCTCTTTCTCTGTAATTACTGCAATAACCAATAAGCTCCACTATACACCTTTGGGTCAAGTTCCCTGTAGGTTTAAAAGCAGCTCTGTTGATTTTAATGGAATTGCATAGTAATGCAGATTCTGGCTTTCATATTGGGATGTTATAATTAATTAATGCTTAAGAAATTCTTTGCAATCATCTGTAGTAATAAGATACACAAGTGCAGGTATTGTTGATGTATTGGAAGTACCCAGGGAAAATAAATCAATATACAGTGTGCATAATCTGCAAGTGCTGCAGGTGATCTCCTCGTGTCAGAAGGAGCGTGTGACAAAGGTGACAATAAGTTTGCATGTCTTCCCATGTTTGTTGTCAGAAATGTTGGTCCTTACTAACTCAAGCACTTGAACTTTTCCAGGTTTTCTGTGATGCTAACACCACTGATAAATCCATCATCACATGGATTTCAGCTCTCAACAGAAACACTCTGATTCCAGGCTATTTCACTCCACCTGCCTTCCAAGGGGTGCAGGAGAAACAGCATCCCATGCTGTGGCTCATGTTCATCATGAGGTGAAAGGTGTGGAGAGGGCAACAGCTGCCTGGTCCCACCACTGCCCTCCTACACTGCCTGGCCATGAGCAAGGAGCCTTCAGCCACCCAGTGCTACCCCAGGATGGGCCTCAACACCTCATGATTCAACCCCAGCTGGCACACAAGGACCACATGGCCACGTGCTCATGCCCCAGGTGGGATGGGAGGAGACTCAGAAAGAAGGTAAAACCCCTGAGTTAGGAACAGTTTAACAACTGAAATAATAATAACAATAAAAATAGCAATATAATAATAATAATTGTAATAATGCAGTGAAAAGGGAGACAACAAAAAGAGAGAGAAAAAAATAAACCCCAGAACAACTCCAGCCTGTACCCAAGCAACAAGCAGTGGCTCCCAGCCAACTCCTCCAGTTTATACACTGAGCCTGATGTTCTGTGGCATGGACTATCCCTTTGGCCAGTTTGGGTCAGCTGTCCTGGCCATGCTCCCTCACAGCTTCTTGTGCCCCTCCTCACTGGCCGAGCATGGGACACTGAGAAGCCCTTGACTTGGGGTGAGCACCACTCAGCAACACCTAAAACATCCGTGTGTTACCCACGTTATTGTCATTCTAAAATCCAAAACGCAGCACCATAGCAGCTACTAGGAAGAAAATTAACTCTATACCAGCCAAAGCCAGGACAACATCAGTGATTAGTGATTTTGTACTGCCACACAAGACAAGCTTTTTTGTTAAAAATAAAATTACTTCCCATACTTTATTCAATTTGCACAGCAAAACCTGAAATGTGATGGTTTATAAAAATTAAGGTCCTTTCTTTATAAACTGCATGAACACAACCATTCAGCTAAAACAGATAAACCTCACCTTTATTTGTATAATTGTAAAAATTGCCTTTTCCCCTTGAAGTTGAGATTTTCAAAGACTCATGTAAGTGAAATGCCCACCAGTTAATAACAAAATTAAAATTTCAGGATTTGATTAAGAAAATCCTTTAGAACTGGCTAAAAAATGACAGCAGTCAACAAAGGATTTTCAAACTGTCTTCTACCAGCATTCAGTCCAGAGTTTTACAGCCAGGTAATGAACTGCTGAACATGGCACGAATACCCTGCAGCAAGTTTTGCTGAGGCAATGGGCACTGTCAAAATATTCTACCTCACCTCACAATGTGATGTTATGTAAACTGTTTTCGTTCTTGGCAAGTAAGGAAAAAAGGCAATATTTAGAGAAAATTAACTAATGTGGACTAAGTTATCCTGTGACCTCTTCAAGAAAAGGCCCTTGTCCTGTATTAAGTACAAAGGGACCCCGGTTCTGAGCAGGGCCTCTGGTTACTACTGCAATAAACATAAAGAATAACAGTAGGTTCAGACATAAAGAGTTGTTTTAATACCCCTGCACTCTGTCAAGGTAGTGGACATCAAAAGAAACACAAGAAATAATGCAGAAATGATAACTGCTGTTAGGTTCTATGAACAGCCCATTCCTTTATCACAAAGCGTTACCCATACAGCATCAATTACAATTCTTGCAGACACTACCGGTTCAAAGAAAACTGGAGAGGTAGGGAAAAGGGATGAAGTTTAATAAACAAGGGCCATGTTGGCTTTTGGTGAAAAATACATTGTACTATTCATTTAAGAGATCATGAGGAAAGCAAACCTCTGGGGGTATGCAAAAAATGATCCTGGATAAATGAGCCGATTCTGACATTCTAGCAGGAAAGAAAGCAAAGAAATCATAATTTTATGAGAGCATCTTTCTAACAGGGATGGTTAAGACAAGTGCTGATGAGATGTCCCTAAACATTACATGGGCATCATCAACTACCTGTTGGTTTGTTTTGGTTTTTTTAAAAGATGAATTAAATAAATCACAGTTCTTGAACATTATTTGCCAAAAGCAAAAAAAAAAAAAAAAAAAAAAAAAAAAAAAAAAAAAAAAAACCAAAAATTCCAGTTACCTGCTGCACTACTTGCGGTATAGAAACACCTCTTACATGCATTTGCAGTACCTGCACATGACTATTGCAGCAGTGACCTCTGATTTTATAAGCATCCCACTGTACCTGTAACAGCAGCAAGTTCAGAATGAGCACCGCGCAACAAATTAAATACCCACGTTTAAGCTTTTTAAGCTCTGAGACATAATCACTGAATAAAGAAAGTAAAACCTCTACTACATGGAAGAAAAGAATCCTAAATAGCTTTGTGAAATGCATACCCTGTAATGTAAGAATTTTATAGGGATATCTTACACATTAAGATGCATTGTTGGAAACAGAATTAGAAAAAAAAACCTTCAAAGTGAAAGCAAATTTGAAATGTAATCTTTCTTACACGAGTATCCCTGTTTTGAAAGTAGTTCATAAAACACTTCATGGCACAAAGGAAACCAAAATAGTGTTAGTGTAGCCTTCTAGAGAGATTAACCTGCAACATATCCCAGTGTCTGAAATCAAACATCTGCATTATTTGATCTAATGCTATTAATAAACATGAAAGCTCTGGCACCTGTGAGAGAGTGAAAAATGGAACACAGAAGTATCTTTTAATTAAATATATTAATGGTAAATAGCACTTCAGCAAGGGAGTTTTATTTTATTTTTTTTAATTTGGCTGTAGACTAAATATACGCTCAAGTAACTTCTAATTATTTCAATATATATTCAGGTAACTTTTCTGGTTTATTTGTTTACAAACTGACTTGTTCCCTGAGGTCTCAGCTATCACGTGCCCAGCAGCAGGTACAGCCCAGCTCTGCTACAGGACGGGAAAGAGGAGCAAGCCCTCAATGGAACTGCCCCCAAGAACCTGTGTGACCCCTGCTCTGGAAACACAGGGCCTGGCTGAGAACACGGGGCTTGTGACACTGCGGGCTTGGGAAAGGTGTCCTCACACAAAGCTCTTCAGGGGGCGACAGCACAGCCTGCCAGGTGTAAATCCATGGGACACAAGGCTGGCAAAGCCGCCACAAGCTGCCCTCTTCTGCATGCTTCCCATCCTTTGCCCTTGGCCAGGCAGGAGGCCATGGCACCAGCAGCACGGCAGCAGCAGGACAGACAACCACAAAACCCTGACAGTGGTCCTTCAGCTCCTCCCGGGTGCTGCTTTGCCTCCCCCCAGACCCTCCACCTCCAGCCCCAGCTACTGTGCCGGGAAGTGGCAACCAGAAATTCTGTGCCCGGGAATGAGTTGTGTACCCTTCCCACAGGCTTCAGCAGGAGGGAGAAGAGAAATCCTTAATTCAAGATACAAAGAAAATATGTATTAAACAGCTCTGTTCTGTTAATGAAACCTGTATTTTAAAGAGATGGAGAACACGGACCATTATAACGTGAGGCTCTGCTTGACCGTTTAACTGATTTACAGATCCGCCCAGTGAGAACGCAGGAGTTCATTTAGTGAAATGTATGTATGAGATTAACAATCAAGGAAAGGCTAAAATTAAAATGAAGAATGAGGAGAACATTAACAATAAGAATTTTCAAGCGCAGAAAATGCTGGGTAAAGCAGTTACATAGCGGGAATGCAGGAAACTGGTGGTTTATTTTCTTGGGATTGTGCATGTTCTGATCCCACACAGTCTGAGACATATTTTTCAACAACAAGCTGATACATTTTTTGTCCCATCATTATGGATTTTGACAACGTCATTTTGGAACCTTGGTTACTAAGATATCAATAATTAAGTGCTTTCACACTTCGCTCTTGTGAATACTGGCAACTTATCTTTGTCCTCCAAAGAAGCTAATGGTATAATGGGCAAAACATCAAGAATAATTAAGGAAAATGCTGGTATAAATTCCATCAGAAAAAAAAAATACAACTTTGTGCACAGTTCCTGCTTGATACCTCACATCCTGCGCTTAGTTTCAAAATAAGGGAAAGTTATTTCTTTCCGTTACCTCTTAACCATGTTTTGTCTGTGTTTAGAGAAAGAAGTACATGCTGTAATTAATGATTTAATAGCCTCTATGTGTACTCTCATTTTCTAGTTAAAAGAATAACTGGCTGAAACAGCAGTAGCCCATTACAAGAAGCATCCTTCTCCTTTTGTCTTTCCCTGTAGAAATGTTCCCTGTAACACAGTGCTGCTCAAAGTCTCCAGCCTTCATTTGCAGAGAAGATACTGCAACCCGGTGATATCTCAGAGAGGAGGGCTGGGAGAGAAAGAATTAATTTTAAAGAGCACAAAGTCTATTTTGTACCTATAAGTATATAATCTGCCTTAACTGGGAAACTCGTACAGTGAAATTCAAGGAAGTGCAAAGTCCCCTCCTAAGGGCACTCAACACACAAGGCAACAGAAAGAATTTAAAGAACATGTAAAAAGACAACTCTGTTATAAAACTACTAATATCTTGATGCTGTCACTGTGAGAAACCAAGGCAGAACAGATTCATTTGGCTGAACAGTGGATGCAGCTTTATACAATGATTAATACTTGGCAACCCCCCTCCTCTTGGCTTGTCACCAGCAAACTCACTATACTTCCTTCCCAGCCCTCCATTGTATTTTATATAATGACAGACTCAGCTCCAAGATGAGATGAAGCTCCTGTGTCTGGATCAAAAGCAGAAAGGAAACTTCACGACAAGGGATCTGAACAGCCAGTTTAGCTGCAGAAGCGATGGACAACTTGAATCTGCAGCAGATGCCTCACTCTGCACCTATAAACTCATCCAGGATGTCCATGCCATCACTGTTCTGTTCTGAGGATTCAGGTACAGTGCAGGAACGGTCAAAAAGCACAGAATTATGGTGGGGTTTTTTTTAGTTCAAAAAGCCCCAGAGAACAGGGAACAATACCATATAGCTCAGCTTTTACATCATCCTGGACAAGTCCCAAGCATAACTACATAATTAAGCAGTGATAATGCACAGTTGCCCCAGAATATTCTTGGAGAGGGCAAGTCTTAAGGTACAGAATTACAGGACTCTGAAACTGCATTACACACCCCAGAAACAAGAAACAGACTGGGACACAAACTGAGTCAAGGACTGGGTGGGTGGTAGGTCTGCACTGCATCGGACCTGCTCTCAAACACCTGGAGAGGAAATGAGGGCTCCCCTGGCCTTGAGAGACACTGACTGGTACTACTGAATGTCTTCAAGAACTGGGAAAACATCAATTACTCCCATTCTGTAAATGCAGAATACAGCAAACTTAGTGTTACCTGACCTATGGTGAGTGCTTCCCTTCCTGATCAGCAGCTGCACATTACTGCATATCCTTCTTTTTAAAATCCATAATCCTGTAATTATTTACACACTTTTCCATTCCTTTACATAACAATTCAGCATTCAAGTTGGTGACAAAATTCTTACAAAAACCATATTAGCTCCACAAATGTTTATCTTTAATCTACAAATAACTACATTTTGGAGAAAATGAAATGCTGCCTTTTCATCATTAAATTATGCAAGACTTGCAATCTTCATGAGTAAATTTGTTGCAATGAAAATGGACATCTTGGTATGAATTACAAAGGACTGGAAAATCTGAAGTAGAAATAAGCCACCAAAAAACTACAGCAAGAAATATTACAGGAACCAGTATGTCAACCCTAATTGTGTAATTACTTTTTGGTTTGGTCATATAAGCTAGAAGCAAGAAACAAGAGACAATGGTAATTTCTTACTGCTGAAATGAAGGTGTCAAACTGTCTTGTATGCTCTGTGTGCTCTAAGCTAAAGTTTACATTTATATCATGTTACTTCAATTACAATCTTAAAAGAGACTTGAATGCTTTCAACTGCATTAGGCCAGGATTCATAGATGTTGAACACACACACACACATATACTACTAGTTGTAGTAACATTTTCATGTGTGCTTGTTTATGGACATTCTAATGCATGCATCATTTGTTTGAAAAAGAAAACTTTGTTTAAAAAAGAAAAAAAAAAGTACATTTTGAAATATTCTGTAGTTGTGCTTTTTTGGTTTGTTTTTTTTTTTTTTACTGAGGAATTTAAAAGATTAATGTCTGCAGTGACATGGAACACAGCAAAACTCCGTAATACTCCTGGGCCTGATTCTGACACCCTGGCTCACAGAGCTCTGATCCCCAGAGAGTCTGAGTTACAAGGAGCTACCCACACAGAATTCTGCCTGCACTGAGCCCTGCCCAGCACCAGAAGGTGCGAGGAAAAAGCAGCTCCGTTCTCCCATCGCTGCCCCCAGCTCCCTCTCCCGTCCTCTCCTCCCGCACCCTTCCCGTACCATCCAACGGGGCCAGTCATTAGCTGTCTTTCTCAAAAGCAGCCCAAAGCAATCTTTATGCTACTGCACATTATTGTCACTTTATTTTATAACTTATTTGTTTTCATTTCTTCAATTTGCCTCTCGTGGGATTGACCCTTGGTGCAGCACTGACAGACGTGTGTGTGAGATGAGCAAACTTCATCCTTTGGTAGACAGACAGAAATCAATGGAACAAAGACTGCTCTCCAGTACATAATCAGAACACAGGGCTGAGGGAAAAAGAATGTGAAAACCAGAAACTGAGTATATACAGAGTGGGCACTTGTGTGCCTAATCAAAAACCACACATGGGTGTTGCAATCAGCTCAACCAAGTACAACAAAACTTCTCCTCTAAACCACATTGTCGCATATTTTACAGATACCACACAGTCTTCTACAACTCGTTTTAGGAATGTTTTTAACCATTTTAATGGGATTATTGTCAAATGCCTATGCACAGAACTGTGCTAAGACTTAGGAGAAAAAAATGCTATAAATAACATATGCTATAAAATTACTTAATATCTCTTTTTACATACAAACGCTAGTGCTAATTAATATCAGAGCTACTTAGGAGTCTAAAGAAGTTTGGCTGATTTTTTTTGGACTGTTTCTCAACTGACTTGGACTTCAAGAGGGATAATTGCGGGGTATTTATGAGAAGAAGTAAAAAAACTTGCCCATGATGCAGCAATTACTGAAATGCCAAGTATCCAAAGCACTTGACAAGCTGGAATATTAAGATTACTTCCAGGACAATGGCAAATTACGGGGTTCACTTCTTAGTAAATTACACAGGTACCTGATAAAGACTCTGCTACAAAACATTGCATTCATGCATATACACCATCTTTCTCTGTACAGATAGATAGATTATTTGATCTCTACATATAAATTATGCTTCTTTTACATGTGTACATAAAGTATAGGAGAATATATAGGAGTATGCTGTCCATGAAGCACAATTTTCAGAGAAGCAGACCTGGTCCAGCAATCATATCCAGTCTCAATGCAGTCAGTGAGGTAACCAAGAAACCAGAGTCTTACTATTTTCCTGCAAAAATATACATTTAATTGACTATATTAAGAAGTATAATTTGAAACAATTTCAGGAAAAGTATCTTCGTGAAATTGTCTAAAAATCAAGCACAACAATATGACATAATGTAAGACCATCTATAATTAATAAAAGTATTCCTTGCAATTTTCTGCATAAATCAAAAAAAAAAAAAAAAAAAAAAAAAAAATCCCATTTCTGTATTTACACGGTGTGCAGAACCCCTTCCTCTTTTATTTTAGAACTATGTGATTAAACATATCCTTTTGTGAAGAGTAAGGCCAGATTTGAAAGTGAGACTGGGATGCAAACACTGACATGAGCAGAAGCCATAGTCATGAGATCCAAGGCCAGTTTTGGCTCATTTTTACCTAGCTTCCTCAAGTTCTAGCATAGGATATGAGTAATTGTGACAACCGTAACATTAGCCGGTTTGGCTTTCCTTAGACTTTTTCCTCCTTTTCTGTTTCCCAAAGAACTTGATAAGAATTTTTGATTGTTTGTTTTCTTTCCTTTTTAATTTAGAATAACTTGACTATTAAGATGATTCTTTTTTCTTTGCAGCTGTTTAACTTCCACTTCAGTCTTTGAATTGTAAAACTTAAAAAAGAGACACCTTCCTTCAAGAACTTAAAAATACAAGTTCTTTTCTCTTCTAAATGCCTTTCTCCTACATTGAATGACTGATGATAAAGAACATACTGTCAGACCATAGCAAAGGCTAAACACATACAGCAAAACAAACACTGAATTGGAAATTCCACCTCCAAGTGCCACCTGCATATCACAATCTAATTACAAAGCTGTACGTTGTAAGCATTAATTCTCAGAATTTTCCTGTAAAGCAAGGTATATTCACCACCCCTCTCTGCCCACCATATTACAGGTTGAAAACTAAGGTATACAAAACTCTGATGTCCCTTTAGAGAAAATTCAGGAATTCCTAGTCCACAGCATTGTTTATAGAACTCCTTTTCATAAACCCAGAACTGGACACACCACTAAAAGCGATGTCAAAATAGGAAAGTTCAAAATCATAGCACTTACTATTAAAAAAAAAACCCAAACACAAAACAAACAAACAAAAAATAAAGCAGATATTCTAAGGCTTGTCTCTCCTGGCAAGCTCTGTAGCTGCCAGTTCCACACAGAGCCAGCCTGACTGAGATTCAGGCTCCTTTGGCAATATAGTGATCAAATGTTCTGGTACAGCCACATGGATACAGACGGGAATTCCCTCTTCCCAATCCCTTCAGTACTGTGGGATAAATAAAACGCCCTTTAATCCTAAATTTTACTTCTCCAAGTAGTTTTAGTCTACCTCAGGAAAAAAGAAAGAAAAAAAATTATGCTGCTGTTTCCTAAGATCACGGCCTCCTTTGGCTGGCGACGAACAGACCCATGAACATGAAGCTGCACTGTGCTAAAAGCTGTATATTCTGGATATGCAGTGTGTGTAAGAAAGCCCTCAAGTACATTTTTTTAAGGAATGAATATGAATGAGAGCAAAAAATTTAAAAGACTACTGTAAGGGAACTATGTGTTTTACTGACTACCAGTACTGTCTAATACTTCTAAAAATTTGCGTTGAAAAATCATTATTTTGGTACATAGAGTGACAGATTATGAATATATGTAACTTCAAGAACTTAGTATCTCACCGCAATATTTTTTTCCAAGAGAAAATGCATGTATAAGTATCAAAAGTTAAGTTTCTTAAACCACGTATTCTTAGTTTTCATGTCTGAATTCATCTCTGTGGTTTCAAGTTTCAGATCCATTAAAGACACACATAACAATATATATGTTACTATGTAGGGTATGAAGATCTATTTAAACTTCAAAATACCAGCATTTACCAGACACTTTTGACTGAAGGCAGGTTTTGTGAAAGTGTTTTTAATAAGCAGGCCTCAGAAAACAGGAGAACCTGAATATCAAAGAATGTATTTATGACAATTTGTTGATGTAAATAGTTTGAACAAGTAGCTCTTTTTAGAAGTGCATCTGCTTTCAGGCAAAGTAAGATAATGCAACATTCCAAGTAACAGAGGTTTAGGTAACAATCTAAAGCTGCATCCTCGTAAGAGGATTTTATAATGGAGTTGCTGACAGCTGGAGATGCCATCGAGGGCATGGCCACAGCAAAGCTTTAAGGGAATATTTGTTAAAAATATTCTCATGTTATAAAGTTGGTGGGTTTCGGTTCACTGTCAAATTAAAGACAACATCTTTTTTATTTTTCATATCTTATAATAGCTTGTTCATCTTTTTTCCGCTGATGTCACCAATATTTCACGAATGCCTTGATCTTACTTTTAATGTAATTTACATACATACAAGCACCAAAATATAATAATGATAATACCCAGTGTAGTGTGGCTAAAATGCAACTTCAAGACTGCAACTGTAATTTGTGTTCTGTCTTTCTTTGCCATGTTTTGTCGTAAGGAACAGAAGTAAAAAACTCTGTTGAAGACGTGTTTTGAGAAAATGTCATCTATATGCACAGAGACAAAAAAACAGTAGTACTTCTAGAAGTCCTGGCTTGTTTTGGGGTTACCCACCCCACAGCTGCTAAACAGATCAGGTACAAGGCAGCCAGCACATGACTGACTATGAGCATGCAGACTGTAGCTAGTAAATGGCATTTTTTACTCATTTTAGCAGAATGTCCATTTTAGACTGCAATAAAGGAAAACCAGCAACCAAAGGCAAAAAGCTACTGGGAAAATTACAGATTTAGTGGGGATGTTTTGCTGAACTTTGATTGTAGAAATAGGAAACAACCTTGACAAACACTATCCTCCTTTTATTTTCTTCAGAAATACACAGAAGGTGAAGAGCATTTTTTCATACACAAGAATGTGTAAAACCCACTGATTCAGTACAAAACTATCTGCAGAAGATAAGAACATCTGTAGTGTTCTCCTGCCGCAGTCTAAACACCGGGAGATAGGCCCTGCTCCCTCCTCGTCGGTGATAACAGACAGTGTGTGCTCCTGACAATATCATCATTAGAAACTTTATTATTGCATTTGGTATTTCACGAGATGTCTGGCAGGCGAGTGCTCAGACACTGCAGAGCGCATCGTTCTCCCACGTGTTTCATGGATATTTACTGGATTCCAGTATAACCTAACCTGTTAATGTTTCTGGAATGTATAAACACTGTTAACTGCTAAATTCTCTGTATCAACATTTCAGACATAACCATTAAATAAGTTGGTTGCTAACTGTTGAGGAAGATTTTGATTTATTGAGTAAAGTATCATCATGGGATGAAAATCAAGATCACATTTTTAGGGAGACATGACATATCATCCATAACGAGATGTAATTTTGTACTATAAGAGTAAGGATAAAGAGTGTGTTTTTAGAATAGAATCAACAGACGAATTTGCACAATGCTGTTACCTATTGATACAGACACTTGACTGATAATATTGTCTATTTATAACTTAATACTATTCTGAATATTAACAAAAGTTTCTTGGCATCCCATTAGCAATTGTATAATTATTTCAAAACAGATTAAAATACTCCACCTGATTGAATGTCATCAAACAAAAATCTCCATTCCTGACTGAGACATTAGTATTACGTTACATTCCTCTTAAGAAAAACAATTGCTTAGCATCTACTCCCAAATCCTTACAGGTTCTTCAGCACTTGACAAGTTGAGAACCCAGCCAAGAACCGTCTACCAGAATCTGTCAGTATCTACACTATACCAACAATGAGCAGAAGCACAACGTAAGTTATCAGGTAACACAGATGAAACTGTTCCTTAAACTGGCACTACAGATCTCAGTGAAAGCCCAATCAAGTGAATAGAGTCAGTAAAAGAGTAATATTTGATTTCAGTGGGCTTTGGACTGAGTCTTAACAAGAACAAACGCTGGAAGCATCACTATCCACGGCTTACTCCGAAGGACAATCTGTAGTAGTACCAACTGCTCCAAATCTTTGCTTCAATCTATCGACAACCAAGTCAGTCTGTGGAACACATGGAAGTGGAAAAAACCCCAGGAAGCTCTGCAGGCCAGGCTATCATCCACCTGCAGCAGGACACTGGAAGATACTGCCTGGCAAGTGCTGGGCTGTCTACGTGTGTCTGCGGGAAGGGCACAGCAGCACAGGCTGACCTGGGGAAGAGCTGGGCAGCCCCTCTGAGCTTCCCTCCACATTTATGTCCTACTGTGACAGGGAAGCAGGCTCAGGACAGGAACTGAAGCTCTCCAGGCCACACCATGCAAGTTCATTTTCACCCTCCATGGCCCTTGACTGCCTAACCCACCTCACCAGCTGATGTAAAGCTGCTGTTGTACACATCAGCTCCTGCAGACCCAAGGAGGAATGGAACACCTCCTTCCTCCACGCCGGTAGGTCCCACACTGAATACAAGCAGGATCCCAGTTACAGCAATGCAAATTCCTTAGCTTAAGAAATTGCCATTTTAAAATTTTTGGGGGGGAGTCTTGTCTGGAAAGTAGAACACACACAGCAGTGATCTAACAGACATCAATAATTATTACACACTCAAAGCTTTTACACAAAAAATCACACAGGGACATCTCTGCTGGATGTAAGCAGCAGAATCTGGGGGATTCCAAAGCATTGATATTATTACATGTTTCCAGTACTGCTGCTGAGAAGACCCACTGCTGGATCAGAACTCCAGTACATTGGGTGTGACACAAACATCCAACACACAAAGACAGTTCTACTTCGGCAAAGTAAGCAAACTACTTCACATAAAGTGTAATGGAAGAGTACAGTCCTTACAAAAATTCACACTCTCATTCTAACACAAAATTTAACTGTTTCATTTCCTTTTATTGACATTCAGTAAATCAACTATATAAAATGTCTGTGGTGTCTATAAAAAGTTTTTAATTTTAGCCTAATGCAAACACGTGGTATTGTTAGCTACAAAACACAGCCAGTGAAGATAAGTAACAAAAGATGTTTTCCTTTGAGAAATGTTAAATACTTCACTTTTCACAACTGAGCACAAGTTTCTAAAGGATGATAACTTTGTTTTGTAATTTGTTTATTGCTTAATCATGAAGACCAGATTGAGCATTTGAGTCACACAGTTTTTTGTTGCACACTCCTACAACAAGAATGTGCTGTAAAATTTTATTTCTTTTTCCTTCATTCAGCTTACTGCTTGCTTGTCCTCCTGCTTATTCAGCTAACCGTCTCGAAATGAAATGCAATCACACAGCAAGATTTCACTGCTGCTAGAATATTTTACACAGAAAACATATAAGCATGAGGAAATAATGCACCACTATTCTCATATATTACATCGGACTATTTTCTAACTAATATAGATAGGAAGCATTTTATTGCAAGCCCAGAGCAAAAACAAAGGAAGACAAGGTATCCTGGGTAAATGATACATTTCAGCAGATAAAAAAGCCACTCACACACTATCTTTTCTGTCTCAAGTTCTACCTTCTACTTTTCAAATATTCTTTCACTGAAATTTGCAACAAGCCAAACCCAGTTTGTTCCACCTAGTTTATGTCTCTCCATTTTACTTACAAGGTTAAGGTGATTGCCAGAATTGTGCTCTTACGCCCAAAGTAATTAAATTAATATGGCAAATGCAAAGGGATTTGGGGGTTAATTAGAAAGCAAAGCATATGTTTAACTCTGAAACACCACCACAGTACATACAAGATTTTGAAGGTAAGTGAATGAAAATAACACATGAATTCAGGTATTTCTATTTTGGGGACCATACAGTGGTTTGGATCTCTGTTTACCAGTCTTTTCTGCTGCATGACTAGTTCTTCCTCTCCCTTCTCCTGAAGGCATTTCCAACCCTGCTCCCTCCTACACAGTTACCCTAGGGATTATAGTAGTACCCTGCCTGATGGCTTTTATCTGATGATTCCCTATCTCCAAGGCCATCTGGCTCTGCTCCTGGATTTCCAGTTGACACGAGTTAGTCATCCTGCACCTATGACAGTAAAACCATTATCTTTTACTCCGGTCATTTCTGAAGATGTATCCTAGAAAATATGCTGAATAAAACAAGGTACTTTTCATCATATAAGTAAGTACATACAAGTGTATTTTATGCATCTCACTGCAGCGTGGTTTGGACACCAAAGGACGGTCACTTAGAGAACACCAGGACATCTTCCAAGCTTCAGGTTTAGCTTGCAGAAGACTTTTCTTAAGCACACTGCTGACAAACTGAAAACTGGAGATAAGAAATATTTCTGTTTCACTGCACAAGCTGGTAGGACTGAAGCCCTAAAACCACTGTGCATGTAAGAGATGCAACAGCAAGCTACACTGAAAGGAATAAAAAGGGCAACTAACCTTAAAAATGTGGAATAAAAAGTCTCTCTCATATCGGAATCTTGAAAAGGAAACACACATCCTCCATCCTTTACGGACACAGTGTGCTCTAAAGCCAGTGAGAAATGCCCTGGATCCCTGGCAGAGAGCAGGACAGACCTGAGGACTGCCTGGCACAGAACTGCAGTGTCAGAGCCTGAAACAGGCAGGGGCATGGGCTGGGCTGAGGGAAGCCTTGCACACTTACTCAGCTCAGCCAAGCACAGGACATAGTTCAGCCAAGCACATTATATATATATATTTCCTCAAAATATTTTTCTCAGTATACAGATATTATGTAACTTAGTGATTCCTACTGAGATAGTACATTCTACTTAACACAGCGAGTTAAACACAGGCAAATGCTTGATTGTTATTTGACTGTTTATTTTAAACTCCCTTTGCACATTCTTCCACCAGTTAAAGCAAAACAGTTTACTATCTGTGCCGGTGTTAATGTTTGACATGTTCTGTCCATTTTTCACTTCATATGAACAACAATGCAATCCAGCTTTACCATCTTCAGTACCAAGGTATTTCAAGTTTCTAAACAGTTTTCCCTATACAACTGCAAAAGCAGCCTGTGTATGGGGAAGGATGAGGAAGGGGCTAGGACAGAAAAAGCCTTTCATAGAGTCCAAGCTCTTTCACCAGTGCAATAAATACTGTAAATGGGGAACAGCTATTCTGTCTTCCTGCAACACCATGCATGGAATGGAGACTGGGAAAAAAAAGAGGGAAAAGATGCAGCTCTCCTTGATGAGCAGAGGGAAACATTATCACAGGGAACTTTCATATACAATCTGCTAAAAAGTCACTATCAGACTAACAATAACCACCTATATTCCAATATGCAGCCATCTATCCATATGCCTCCTAGCCAACATTTCCTTGATGTCAGCACTATATATCCCTCCATTAGGGAACTACTGCCACGGTTCCCCTATCAGTAAATAAAACAGTGATCAGCAGATCTGAAATACAGCAAATACTTGAAAAGGTATCAGAAATGTTGATATGTGAAAAGGAGACAAATCTGCTTCGCAGCAAAGAAGGGAAGAGCTCTTTAGCCATAAACATGTCACCTCCCATGCTGGCATGGCTATTCCACATTTATTAAATCCACAGAAATGTGCTAGAGAAAGCACTGCACTCCTATACACAAGCATCCCCCCCATCTGCCATGTACAGGCACAGGGCCCACTCACCTATGACAAAAAATGCCAGTAATATGTCAGACTGAATTATTATTACATATAGAAGAAAAAGAGTTAGTCCAACTAAAAAAAATACCTGCCAGCAACTCCAGACAACATCCTAACTTTACATAGAAGTGCTGGGCTATCAGCCAAAGGGGGTGCTGACTTTGGTCACACAGTGAACAGATGATATTTCTAAAGCTAATGCTAATATGCAGTACTATGCTTTTAGAGAGATTTTTTTATTTCTCATAAAAACTTCGGTGAACATGACGTTCTGAGGAATCACTAATATGAAATGTTACTTGAGGATACAGATCTCTCCAAGCCATCCAAGTTAGCTGCAGCCTGAGCTTCCTGCTCCCAGTGTTGGAAGAATAGCTCTATGCAGCAGATGTGTCATACCCAGCACTCAGATGGCACCCCGTTTCTTTCTTAGCTGTGTTCTCTCCTCCTCTAAGTAAATACTGGAATGATTACAAGTGAAACAGGGTGTGAGAGCAGAAAATGGAATACAGGCTATACACAATTAGCAGAGGAGCTGTTTGTGGCACGCTGACACGAAGAATTGTGCAAAGAACACTCTGAGGTATCAGCCAGTGTGAAAGGGATAGTGTGTGCAGTAATGGTGTACAAGGTTTTCATTCTGCAGTTTAAATTCCCAGTATTTCACAGCATATATCCTTGCAAAACTTGCTAATAATCAACACTAATATCTACTTTTGATATTTAAAGTGAGTTTGTTCTCCTGGCAGCACAAACTTGAAGTTCCTTTCCTTGTTTCTAGAAAACAGGGTAAAGGACGTATGAAACCAGAAGTGAAAAAATACAGAGGGGCAGCGTGGCAGCCACCACTGCATCACTACTTAAAAAATACTTTTTTAAAGAAGAAACACTACTAATGCAATCATCATACCTGTGTTCTCCTGCGATCATTCTATCCACAGACACCTTCTAAGCACGAGCAAACACCAAAGCTGGGGTTTTTTGGGCTACATGAGCACTTTGCCCAGCAGTCAATCATGAGACATTGCATTCTCACAAAAATGCTGTGCCACATTACAGCCTCAGATGCAGCTTTTGGGGCAGCACTAGCACTCACCCCTGTTCTGCTGGCAGCAATACAAGCTCTGCCCAGCTGTTTTACAAACACTGGTCAGCACTGCACTACCCAGAAGTGCATTCCTGTGTACATTTGTGCTGGGTGTGCTCTGCTGCACCCACTGCCAGGGTACCCAAACTCGGAGGAGTTGGAAACTGGGCTTTGGAGCGGCCTTTTCATCATTCCAGCTACAAGTAACAGGATTGCTGGAAAAACAGAGTTCAGAAATGGGCTCACACGAGCCTGTTATTCCTCAGGCTGATTGGAAATGAGACACGTACTGCCTGGACACCTTTACTGAAGGAAGGGCAGTGCTGGAGCCTGGCCGAGCTTTGCCTGCCTTGCTGATGGCAGAGCTAGTGCACTCCTGTAGTGCTGCAGGGGATAGCCAAGGAGACAATGCCCTGGAAAGGTGGCCCAGGATGAAAAGCCTGGATGAAAGCCGTAGGACCCTCACTTGGACAGACTAACCACACACTCCAGTAACTGCCAGGGAAGATAGTGAAGCTGAAAGAGGCTTAGTGCAAGCATGCAGGAGATTTGTGACAGAAAGTTAGAACTCCATGTCAAGCCTTTCATGCAAACAATAAATATTACTTATGCTCATAATCAGACTTTTCTCCAGCATCGTCTTTGAATGTTGAACCTTTTTCAATTAATTAAAAACTATGCACTGCAGAGTGCATATTTTATCAGCCCTCAGCTGCTTAAGTGTCTAGAAAAGACCAGGCAGTTTTTCTTTTTTCCAGGCAACCCAGAGCAAGTACTTGCAAGGGTCATATCTTTTTAATTATCTTTTCTCTCTTTGATTAATTATTCCGTCTGACAATAGCGTGTTTCTAATGCTATTCACCTGCCTTTGATGATTGACAACTTTTCTGTCTGATTCAAAGCAAACAGCTGCTGCCATGATTGCCTAGCAACCAGGATGTGATGGATGAGCCCCAAAGATGGATGGCTGCAATAAATCATGTCTCCAGCTATAAAACTGAAAAAAGGGATAAGAATAAAAGCGAACAAAAAAACAAAACAAGGTTTCTTCCCATGAGTGCACTCAGCTCCTTACCAATTACACCTGAAATGGACTTTGTGTCTATTAATAGCAAAGTTTTCTAATCAGTAAGAATGCAATGATGCCATTTGTATCAAGGTGTGTTTACAATTGTTACAGCAAATTGGCACTTGTACTTCAATTACCTACTGTGTTACACAAGTGCAGGAGTAGGACAGCAAAGTTTTATCCTATACTGTTGAAGGCTTTATAGAAAATATTATGTTTTTGCAGAGTTTTTTCATGGTGTTGGACTTGAATGAAGGGTATAAACGTGAATTCTCCTTACTTTTGACAACTGAGTGTACCAAAAGTAAATGGAACTGAAAAACTCATTTCTATAAAACTCATATAAGGTCCCTGCTGGCTTTAAAAAACATGTTTTAACCTAAATGTTTATTAAATGTTGCTGTCATTCCCTTTTGCTAGGAGGACATCCTGCAATCAAAGAAAAAGTTGATGTGACAGGCAGTGTTTCAAAAATTCCATCTACCTGTGCAAATTCAAGACTGATCCAACGACATAACTGTTGTCTCATTTTACCTACCATTCCTGTAAATCATTTGATTTTTATAGGATGTGCCAGGCAAGGAACAGTCAATAGTTTGTCAGCTCGGAACAAGTTTAACCAGGCTGGGTATCACTCTTGCCTGAAGATGCTTGTGCACAAACACCCCAACACCTTAAGTTCTGGCACTGCCTACTGCTGAGGCTGCTCCATTGTTGGAATGTCTACCTCCTGAAAGTCCCTGCCTGCACTTCCAAGGAAAGATCTAATTGCCTATAAAAAGCTGTTTCCTTAATTCTTCCAGCAGGTGGGGGTGTCCTGGTTCCAGCAAAAGTGCTTCAAAGAGGGAAGGGATTGCCCTCACTACTTACACAGCCAGCCCATCCACCCTCCAGGAGCACCCTGGACACTTGGGAGCAAACACCAAGACTCAAAGATTCACAGTCCTGGATGAAGAGCATGGGCAGAAAAGAAATATCTGAATGCTGAAATAATTATGTCCTAGAACTTTCTTTTCTCTGCCATTATTTGGGATCCAGAAAAAAAAAAAAAAAAAGGCATCCTGTTAGCAAAAGGAAGCTGGAGTGTGTTCATAAGCCATTTTTATACTGGAAGTGGCAATGCCTGGCAATGTTACACTGGATCAGCTACAGTGCTGCTTATATTTTAGTGTTACACATGGCAAGTCTCTGTGCTCATGCAAAAGGCTGCCTGTATCCTTGCACGGGCCACGGCTTTGTCTACATTCTTTACAATTATTGAAATGCTCCCACTAAAAACTTAACTCTGCCTCTGCCCGTCCCTCTCCCTGTTGTACAAACACACACACGTACACACACGGAAATCCAGCCTCTAAAACAATTGTAAGGGACTCCTGTAATGACCGGCGAGTATCTGGTAACAAACAATGAGAAAGCAAAGCCATCAATCACAACGTGCACGCCGAGGCCTCCATTCTGTCCCAGCTCATCCAACTCTCAAGTTACAGCTTTACACGGCAAGTCTAAATAATATTCAAAATGATAAATGGCACTATAAGCCTGATATCCATCATCAATCTTTTTTTAAGGAACATCCATCTTCAATAATGCACGTTTGAATCATGTGAAACCAAGAGCTCCCAGATTCATTTACACAACCCCCAGCAAGCTGGTGCTGCTTGAATGATACGTGTCAGCCAGTTTGTCCCAACTGCCAAACTTAAAAAAAAAAGGGGGGGGGGGGAAAGAAATAGAAAGAGACAGAAAGAAAAGAAAACAGGAGGGGAAAACCTTCAGGGGGCTGAACAAGGCGACTTAGCAGATAATATGAAAGCACATAACCTCCTCAGTGAGTGTGGCAGTGCCCCCAGCACAGCCGGGCGCTCTGGTCCCCGCGCCCCGTCCCCGGCCGGCCGCAGCACATCCAGCAGCGCCAGAGCGGGAGCTGCCCCGCGCCCCCCCGCGCTCTGGCAGGGCCCGGTGATAAATGACACATGTCATTCTGTCGGGAGGGAAGGGTGGGTCAGTGATGTATGGCTCTGCTGAAAAGGAAATCGACTGTTTGGCATGGTGCGGCTATTCTCCACCAGGATTTAGTTTCAGAACTCTAAAATGAAATCTCCGATGTTTCAAGTGCACGGTTAGGGCAGGCCGACGTGCGGCCGAGGCAGCTTGCTGCCTTTTTTTTTCCCCCCCCCTTGTTTTTCTTTTTTTTTTTTTATCCTCTCTCTGCCCTTCGGATTTCAAAAAACTGCTCCACTGACTGGAAACTGCAAAAGAACACACATATATCAAAGTCTTCAATAGTTATGATCCATGATAAAATTTAAATAGGTTGAGGTTTCTATTTTTATTTATTATTGGGGGGGAAAAATGGCATGCAGGCTTGACACAAAAGCAAGATAAAAATTAGCATGTTTGAAGTAATCGTCCCACAGCTTGACATCTGCATAGTAAATTTTAAAGGAAAAAAATGTGTCAGGCAGGCATGAGCTGTTCCCTCCCTCCCCCCCTCTTTCATTAGCTCACTGGCAGGGTGGCACTTCTGAACCTCATTACTGCAGGAGGATTTATGAAGCTGAACCCAATGGCAAAGAAAAGGCATCTGTCAATAATTGTAGGGAGCTGCACTCACAGCTTTGAAATCTCATTAAGTATGCAGTTATCAGGCATAAAGATCAAAAACATTACTCAACTCCGACAGAATCTTATGGAGGAACATTAATTAGCAACAGGCCTACAGTACAAAAAAAAAAAAAAAAAAAAAACAGACTTCCTCTCACACCTGCCCAACCCACAAACCAAAAGAAACACTCCCCCTCCCTCCAGAAAAAAATAATTCCCAGCATCTGAGACTGATCAAGTACATGAAACAAGAGAGAGGAAAAAAAAAATCCAGTTGAGACAGTCTTGGCGGTGAAGAGAGAAAAGGAAGAAGCTGTCAAAGTTGAGAAGGATGTCAGCACTGGCCCTGATTACAAGGGCCTATACAGTTCCCAGGCCTTTTATCATCCCTGCCATCAAAAACAGACTCTGTGTCACAGATGGATGACTGATGGCTGCCAGTCTGGAGCAGCCTCGCCAAGCCTCCTGGAGGCCCCTGCTGCGATCTGGCCCTCCAGCAACAGGCTTGACCTAGCAGGGAAAGGGCTGCCGGCAGCCAGCCCAGTCCCAGAGACACTCAGGAACAGCACCCTGTTCTGTTCTTCCCCAGAACAATCCAGCGAGAGCTTGGTCAGGGTTTGTTTGTTCAGCTTACAGAAGTTAAATGCAATACTGCTGCTCGCCATGCAAAGGCTGTGCATTATTTGAAAATAACACCAGGAAAAAAAAAAATGTGAAAAAAAAAATAAAACCCTCTTCTTTGTCCATGCTAAATGTATTTTTCTAATCCTGTTTCTAGTTTGCATTTTAACCACAATTTGCACACTCAATTGCTTAGAAAATAAGTGAGAGAGAAATATAAATTTGGGGGGAAACATACAAATTCATAGGCGAAGCTGGACCATAAAACCTAGTGACCTTTGCAGCATTAAGTATGGTGTGCAACTAATTAAGAACTATGGCCATATTAACATTTTTTGTTACAGAATCAAGGATATCAGCTACACAGCTTAACCCATAGCACATATTTTTTTCATTTCCTCTCTACCAAAAACTGTGTTTGCAAACAATAACGCAAAGCTACTTGTTTAAAAAAAAAAAAAGAAAAGAAAAAAAGAAAAAAGCAGGAGAAGGGAAATCACCTTCTGTAGTCTTTTTCCCACTTGGGACCATGCCTGAAAAACTCCCTCTCTAGTTACATGCTACCCTTCATACATTTTATATTTCCCATAATTTTGCGCTACAAAGAAGCTTTCCAATGTACAATTCCATTCCTGTGTTATTTCCTGTGTCCTGGGTTTTGATATAATGTACATGTTTGTCTCTGATTTCATGGGATATACAGTGATGTTTATGTCTCACTTATAGCCACTCTGAAGACTAGCTTCTTAATGAGCTACATCTTTAATAGCGCACAGAGCCAGGGATATCTGTGCGCACATACAAGACAACCTGCCTGTCAAAATCTTTTCAATATCTAAAATTAATTCATTTACTAAAGTAATGTGCTTTAAAAAAAAAGCTTAGCTCTGACAAAATACGGAAGTGGAAGTTCCGCTCTAAACAAGATTTTTTAAAGAATTTTGCAAAAAGTGTTACAATAAGGTGTTTATATTTTTTCGTATGCTTACCATATTACTTTTATTATGTGTAGCATCAAAGTGATTATAGCAATTACATCTAACAGAATTAATTATAGAACATCCCATCATTTCTAAATACATAATGCATTAGAGGTAAGCCAAAGAAAGAAAACATCTTGACTGTGGTGACTATTGTTGGAGTATTTTTTTCTTTAAGCATGAAGGTGAAACCAAAGTAGGAAGAAACGGTGGGGTAACAGCGAAATGTTAACTACAAAAATCTGAATATCAAAGCAGGTACATTTTTACTAGTGATAGTAACCTGCGCAAAGCTGCGCCAGCACAAATATCCATGTAAAATCCATTAGAGTTTTTAATCACAAAATATGGAAACTAGCCAATTCACCTAACCAATGTGTTAGTACATAAAGACAAGAGTGTATGAGTGAAAGAGTTACAAGCCTTTACGTATGCAAAATAAATTCACTCAAAGCTTCATTAATATTAATTTAAATTCAGAACCCATTTACATTAAATTGTTCATTAAAAATTGCCTATTTTATGCAACATGCATTCCGCAAAGAACACATAAGAAAGTGAAACAGAGGGCTCAATTTGATGATGGAAATATCAAAAGTAAATGAATTTGGATCATTCCAAACGAATAGTAAAGCAGCCCTCTGCTCTGTGCCAGTGCGCGAAGTTTGGCGGGAGTTTGGCGGAAGGGCACGGAAACTGCCTGGCTTCCCCCTCGCCAAGGCTTGGCCGCCGCCCTTCCCACCTCCCCACCACCACACAGGCTTGCTGAAACGGGAATTATTTATGGACAGGACCTAAAACCCAGCCCCGTGACAATGCTCACTAATTGTGAGCACACTGGGCTGCCCCAGAACTTGCATTAATTGGCAGCGCCGCCAGGCTGAGCTGCCCAACAGCCGCGCCCGGGTGGAAGGGGATGGGAGCTGGAGGTGAGGCAGGCTGGCCATGGAGGCTCCTCACTGGCAAACTCCCACACCAACAACCACAGTCAACTTACGTGATTCCCAACAGCTGCTCCGAATGAAGAAAAGAGAGTCATAATTAATAACATGTGTCCTGACAGAGTTAATTAATAATTTATAATTAAGTCTAAAATACGAACTTAGATTATTCTTGAAGAGTTGCCCCTTTACTGCCCGAAGATGCCAGGTAATGGCATTGGCAAAGAGCTTTCAGATATTTTATGATCCTCTGGTAACTCTTTCCCCACTCTCCCTCTGCCCCCAGGGGAAAAAAACCCTTTGAACATTTTCTGAGAAATATCTTAAAGTTGATGCCTGCAATGAGAAGTGTTTAAATTCTGCAGATTGGCTCTCTGCTGAGATGACCAAAATATCTTTCAGGCGCAAAATCAGGCAAATGCAGTAGGATGAATCTCGCAGTCTCTGAAATTAAGCCCTACTTATTTCAACTCTTTCAGTTCTTTTTATGAAAATGGTAACAAACAATTTCAAGCTCTGACAATGTTCTATTCTGCATTATTGTACTTAAGAAAACTACAATACAATCTCTCATGGACTATGCCTTAAAACCTTTGAGCCAATTTTCATGCTTTATTTTTTTTTAATGTTGAAATCAAGAAAAATCAATTGCACAAATTTTTTTCAATCCTCCTGCTTTAGGTTATGACACATACACACACAAAAAAGCAATGCATCCATTGTTTAGTGGGATTTTTAAAATTAATTTAATGTCTAACTGCAAATGCTGGAAACTAGAATTAATCTGTCTGGATAAAAAAAGGCTTACAGACATTTAAATGCATGTATCGGGACACTTTATCAACCTAACATAAAATTGTCATCTTATCTTATTATATGACTATTTTATGCATGTGTCAAAGAATTTGAAAATGAATGCCTGTCTATTCACTCTAATTACAACTGCATATTATCTGTCTGGATGTACCAGTCCATATCATTGTTACCAAATACAATATATTGTATTCACCTTTCATTTTTAACTTAAGGCTGATAAACCACAATTTGGGCGTAACTAAATTGGAAAAAAATTAGCAAACACAGAGAGAAGAAAAAAAAAATATCAGACTAAAACACCTGAGGTAGATTGTTTAGTAAATGATGCTGAAGTATTTCATAGATAAGATAACACACGACTGCTCAGCAACTCTGTTATTTTTGGTGTTGTATCATAACCATACACACACATACACTCCTACTTGACAATGCAACACTTCAGGCATCTTAATACCTGATCCACTAGCAGCACCTTGAATACAGGGCTGTGTTAAAATCTGACAATCTGTGTTTGGATTCTCTAGGAAACAGTCACGACATGGGATTAAAATATGGATTACTACACCGTAAAACCAGCAGTGCCAAGGTTTGCCTAGAAAGATAACACATAGGTTACTTTACGTCCTGGCAAATGATTTCTTTTCATTCACTCTGTACCACCATATGTTTCTGCATAAGCGTGCACATAGCACGCTTAAAAATGTACCCCACACTTCACCCTGAAGGTGATCTTTTCTATACAGTTTCCACTAATCCTGGAAGCAGGGCTGACAAAAAGGACCCACTCTAATCCTGCTAACTCACCCTAGCTTCACTGCATTTCCCATAACCCTGCAGCAGTCACAATTCATTCTAATCACTTTACAAAACAATCTTTAGTAAAAAGAGGAAAAATGCAGACTTGTAAGCCAATTTAAGAAATAACTGCTGATACATCAGTTATTGACTATTTCACTCCTGCTCATGATAGTGCTCAAGGCAAAACCGAGAACAAAATGACAACATCAACCGCACGCAATAAACTGTGGCCCAGGAGAGCACTGAAGCCCTAATTGACAGCTGTCAAGCTAATGGGAGAAATGGCAGCTGATTCTGGAAAATTCTGTTTTCCAGGCGGATATTCAGGGGAATCTATCAAGCCTTTTTATATTTATGCCCCTTTTCCTTTTTTTTTTTTTTTTTTTTGCATTGTTCCTTCACACTTTGCTGGGGAAAAAAAAAAAAAAAAGCAGAGGACAGCCATAACTAATCATTTTGTCAGCTTGCTGCTAGGAAGAATCTCTGCCCAACAGAGAAATATGTGGCAGGTTTGGAGGCAAATAACATACTAAGGGCTGACACTGCAAGTACCTTTATAGGTAGCCTACTTTATCGCTACATTTACTTTTGGGGTATGTATGTAGTTGCAAGCAATTGCCATAAATTAAAGCAAGCATTCGAGTTGCCGGAGTCAGAGCTGCCTGCAAATCTGGCGGCACAACCTGTGTGCCATCTTGCATCTGTTTGCTGTGGTGCACCCCCAGCCCCATGCTGGAGGGGCTGAGGGCTGGCACGAGCACTCAAGTCCCTGGAAAGTGGAAGTGCTCCGCACCTCTGAAACATCAATTCCGTGTATTTCAGTGCTCACACTGACCAGGTGCACCTTCTGAATGTAAGCACAGAAGTTGGGAAGAGCCTAAAGTGTGCAGCAATCTCTAGGGTTTAAAACATACTATATGAAAAAAAACCCCAAAAACATAGGCCCAGGTTTGTTTGTTTGTTTGTTTTTCCCAGAGGCTTGAAAACTCGGTGCAGTTGTCTGGGTCTTACTGTTCTATTAAGTATTTAAATAAATAAATAAGTAAACTAAATGTGATTCCAGCAAACCACTAGTTCCCAATCCCTCCTCAGAAGGTATGTATACAAAATATGCATTAAGTCATTTCTGTCAGTAGCAAGTACATTCTCTTGATCTTTTAAATAGGTTTCTAAAAAATCTGCAAGTCAAAGTTATAATTTAAGGATATATAATTACTGTTTGCAGGAACAAGACTGGCCTCTATTAATACACTATCTTAGCTTCCCCAGACAGTAGCGTCTAACTGGTAAATACCTTCTTCCTCCTGACTTACATGACACAAGTCTTTGGAGCAGCGATTCTGACTATCATCTTGCTTTAACAGGTGAGGAATAAAATTGCAATCCCTGACTCTTCTTCCCAAATTTATCTACAATATTCACCTGAGTCTCAAAGCAAACAAAGTGAAATTATCATTTTTACAGATTCTTGATTCTCAGAGACAGCTTTAGTCTTCCACAGTGTGGTGTTAACACTTGGGCTAGACATAAAGAATTTGTGCACCTGTCTGTTATGTCTGCGAGCTCTGTGCTGCTGAGAGTTCTTTGTTGTTGTTATTCTACTCCAGACCATTAAAAGGGCCCTAATTCCTATGACATGATTATCCAGGTACCAAAGCCCATTTGTCACCTGCAGCAGAAAATTGAGTTAATGCACAACTAAAGGCAACCAGGACTGTGTAATATCAACTTGATTACATCAAACTAGCTGCAAACCTAATTCTGCTGGATGACACTGCGTGGAGCTTGTCATCTCCAATCATTAAAGCTGTCAGGAATCCATCAGGTTTACAGCTAATTAGGTGAACACTAATGAAGCTGGCAAAACAACTTTTCTTTTTTTATGGCTGAGCGGACCTTTCAGTTTGGAGAAAAAAAATTCTCGAGTATTCTCAAGGTTGCTGGGGACTGGATTTCCTGAGTTACCAATCAGCAGACATCTTTAATTCTCCCCCCACCACCACCTTTTTTCTCTCTCAGTACCAAGCAATCAATTTGTCATCACTCTCAGTATGCCACAAAAGCAGTCATGAACCTTATAACTCGCAGCTCTCAAGCCAAAAAGGGGGAAAAAAAAAGTAAGTTTCTTCTGTCTTAAAATAAAACGCCTCATACAGCTCACTTATTTATCTTCATGCACTTATCAACAGCATAAATGTTCTTGTTTTTTCACTCTTGTCAAATAAGTAGCCCTTCAGTCATTCTACATCCCCCATATCCATTAGGCAGAGGCATTTTGATAAAGTAAAGCCAAAGCTAGTGTATGGGAAAGAATGAAAGCACTCACTCTGCCAACTTCTGATTGACCATTAAGCTATTGATGAATGTGCCTGTCAGGAGAGAGACAATTAAATCAAATATGAAACAAAGTCGTTTTGACGGGTCATTTTGATAGAGCAAAACCATTCTTCCATCTCCTATTAGTCCTGCAGTCAAGTTTTTGTAATGAATATTTCTTAACTAACCTGTTATTTCTTAGCTGTTTTTTAAGGTGTTAAAAAAAAAAAGCCTTTGCTTTTACTGCTGTTAGAAAAAGTAACATTTCCAATGTGACCAATAAAAGCAGCATCTCAGTGGGAAGCAATTATACACAATACTAAATGTTTAATGTGGCTATCAAAAAGCTAAAAGTTTAAAGAGATTACACTTCTGCTAAAAATGAAAGATCGCATATAATGGATGGTTCATTGGAGGAAGGAGGGAGAGACAGAGAGTGGTGGAGGGAGAGAAAGGTACCTCAGAATGTGTGTTTAGTGCAGAAACATTTTCTTCCAGCATATGGAGAGCCCAGCTTACAGCAGAGTCGAGTGTGTCAAACACATGAAAAAGCTAGATTTTGCAGAACTAAATTCACTTTACAAAATAGAATTTCCCAAGTATCAGGAAACGTTCACCTTTGTCATTTTTCTTGAAAATTGTTATTTGACGGCACAGGCCAGAAAAGCAAAATATGATCATGAAGTACTTGGCTACGATATTGTTTGCTAGATGGTATCACTACCGTACTGAGAAACTTTCCAAACTTTCTAGCTGTTTGTATGCGGGGTAAGACTGCTGGGAAGACTGTTTCCCTATTACAAAAGTACTGGCTGAACACATGTGGATGCCAAAGAGTAGAAGAAAGGAAACATGGACATCCTTATCTACAATTTGTGTCACTCCCTGAGCCCCTTGCTGTTTACTGAATTCAAACCACCCCACTCAGAGAAGTTGTCAGGCAGTGTGGGAGCACTGCCACGCTGCTGAACGCCCGTGTTCCAACAAACCCTACACCAGGCTCCAGGACTACCTGCTCCAAGCTGTCCTGAGCACAACCACAGCCGCGCTGCCTCTGGAAAACTTCCACACCGGCCCCTCGGGGCTGCTGCACCCCGGCACCCCAAGGCTGTCCCTCAGCAGAGCCTCTCCGGTGCCTCCCCCCGGTGCCAGCCCGGCCCTGGCAGCCCTGGGCCACCGGTGGCACCGCTCGCCAGGAGCCCCTCAAGTTGCGCTAACAGAGAGTTGACAGGCCACGTGTGACGTCACCGAGTCTGGCGTTACCATGGCAAGTGATTTATTGATGTTTATCGGGAATGAATAGATCAAAGGCTGCCAGATGACAGGCGATCAATCAGACATCAAATCAAGGATGGCAACAGGCCAAGGAAACCTTTTCCAGCCCACATATCCCCAACTAAGGATTACTGTAAAATTATGTGGGGCTTTTCTTTTACTGTTTTCTTTTCAATTTGGCTTTTCCAAAAAATACTGCTTAAGTTTAACAGGAGTTGACATTTCTGGCAAAAGGAAAACAAGCCAAACAAACAAAAAACCTCACCAGCACAAAGCCTCGAAAAGTATTTCTAAAAAGGAAAAAAAAAACCGGTGGAAATTGTAAAGGCACTATCAGAAACATGCACCAGTCACTTGACAATACACAGACCCTTTTTCTTTTTTTTTTTTTTTTTCTCCCTTGCTTTACTTTGCAGCTTCTCCTCTGGACTCATAAATAAGAAATCAATAGGATTAACAGAAGAGGCTACCAAAGAAAGTGATCAACTAGGTGGGTCTGTCTGTCTGGCAGAGACATCTCCAGTTCAGTACAAGGGCAGAAGAGAAAAACGTAAAAGTTGGGCAAAGGAACCAGTTCTGTGCTTGGATCTTCAACTAACACTGCAGACCCTCCAAATTACTTTGTCCCTGCCACTTCATTCACAGCGTGCGATGTATTTATACATACCCTCTCTCTTTTTTAATAGGAAAAAAAAAATCAAATAAAAAGAGTATTTTCCCTGGCTTTCACAAACCATTTGCCTGTGAGGGAACGGGATGTAGAAGAACGAAGACTACGAGGGAGAGAAGCAAAGTAGGTGCCAAAGTACAGGCTGGAAGTAACCAAAATTCGCCTCCTTGCTTCCCCCAGCCCGGGAGTGACACCGACCATACGAGCCCGAGCAGTGTGTGCCCGCACACACCCGCCTGCCCCTCGCACAGGGTTACCCCAAGAACCGAGCCGGGCGATGGCAGAGTTCGGAATAAATCAAAGTGGGCACCAAAAGTGGGGAACGGGCTTTCATGCGCCCCCACCCCAAAGAAAAAAATAAATAAAATCCCCCCAAAGCCCCCCAACCCAGGCGCTGTGCCTCCAGCCCGGGAGTTGCTCGGCAAAGCCCTCGGCAGCGGCGGGCAGCGGGGCAGGAGCGGGGCGCGGAGCGGCGGCCGAGCCCGCCGGGAGCCGGTTATGAAAGAGAACGGAGGGAAGCGAGAGGAGAAGCCAGCGGCCGCGGAGGGAAGGGAAGGGAAGGCAGGGAAGGAAGGGAAGCGGCTCTCGTACCTGCTGCGCGCCGGGGCGCTTGCTGCTTCCTCCTCGGCATGCTGGGCTCCTGCGGGCGCCGGCGGGGGGGGGCAGCCGGGGAGCGGGGGTGGGAAGAGTTGCCTCAGCCCCAGAGATCCGGTGAGCTGCTCCAGCCTCGGCGCGAGGGCTGGGTCGGGGATATATTTTTTGTTGCTGTGCATACACGATGCCGAGTAGGAGGAGGAGGCGGCGGCGGCGGAGGAGGCGGCACAGAGGAGAGGACAGCCCTGCTGCTGCTGCTGCTGCTGGCAGAAGAGGGGGGAAGTTTGACAAATCGCCCCGGAGGAAGGAGGAGGGGAAGCCCCCCGAAGAGGTGTGCGGGCGGGAGGGCTGGGGAGAGCCCGCAGTCCCCCCCACCCCGCCCTGCGCCCCCGGTGCCTGGCCGGGCTGGGAGATCACGGCATAAAGACGGGGGATCTCTTGGCCGGAGCCGGCGGAGCCTCAGCCTGCGCTCTCCACTCCCGGCTCGGCGCTGGAGCGGCGGCGGCGGCAACAGGCGAAGCTTGAAGGGAAACGAGATGATCGCGGTGTCACTCAAACTGGTCCGCCGAGGGGGAGCGGGGCACCGCCGCCGCCCGCCCCGGGCCGCGCCTTCACTCAGTGCGCATCGCCCGCCGGACCGGGCACAAGGGCGAGCAGGGGTCTGCCCGGGGCGGCGGCGGGGCGACCCCCTCGCCGCGCCCCCTCCGCCACCCAACTTCGCCCGCCGCCGGCGCCGGTCTCCCGAGCCGCCCGCGGCGGCGGCGGAGGGCTCGCCGGGCAGGGACAGGCAGGGCAGCCCGCCGGGCTCCGCGCCGCTCTCCCCGCTCCCCGCCGCAGCCCTTCCCTTTCCGCCCCCGCGCGCACCCGTTCCCCGCCGGAGCTCCCCGCAGCCATCGCCTCCCGCCACGCCGGGGCATGGGACCCCCCCTCCCCCCCCCGTCCCCGTCGCCCCCGCCCCCCCGGCGAGGAGGGCCCGGCGCCGCCGCTCCATCCCGGCCGCCCCGTGCGGTGACAGCGGCGGCGGCAGCCCCGGCTCCCCGCCGCGCCCCGCACCGCTGCCCGCCCCGGCCGCACTCACCGGCGCGCCGCCCGCCCGCCGGCACATCCAGCCCGCCGGCTCCCACCTGGCTGGCGCCGCGGCCGCCGCGCTCCGCTCCGCGCCTGCGGGCGGGCGGTGTCGGGGCCGCCCCGGCCGGCGGCCGCTACCGGCGGCGCCCCCGCCAGCGGAGCCGCTGCTCCCGCCCCGCGGGGCCGGAGCGGCGAGGAGCGGGCAGCGCCCGCGCCCCACGCACCCGGCTCTTCGGGAAGGAGCACTTTTCCCTGGCTTTCCCTGTTTTGGGGGCTGATTTTTTTTTTTTTTTCCCCTCTCTCTCTCTCAGTTGGTTTTTTTGTTGTTGTTGGTTTTTTTGGTTGTTTTTTTTTTTAATTTTTTTTTTTTCTCGGTCCAAGTTCACTGCCGAGCCACCGCGCTCAGTTCGGCGAGCGCCGGCGGATCGATGTGCTGCGGGTTTGATTGCGCATCCCTGGGCGGCGGGGCCGCGCGGCGCGGGGAGGGCCGGGGCGGCGGTGGGCGCGCGGGGCCCGGGCCGCTCCCGCCCCCGCTCCGCGCCGCCCGCGCCGGGACCCGCGCCGGGAGCAGGGAAGAGAGACAAGGGAACAACAACAACGACCCAAAAAAAAAAAAAAAAAAAAAGAAAGAAAGAAAAAAAAAAAAAAAAAAGAAGGAAAGAAAAAAACCCAGTAGCTTTTTTTTTTTTTTAAAGTTCACGGGGAGGAATTAAAAAAAAAAAAAAAAGGCTGAGCTCACTTTTACGGTAAGATCAAAAAAAATCTCCACTCTCCCCCATTCTTCGAGATTTGGGATAATTCCAAATACCTGACTAAGTGCAGATGTTGTTGCGTCTTCACATCCTATAAAGCCGCCGTGCCGCTCTCGGGCTCTCGCTTCCCTTTCAAGTTGCAGGAAATTCAAACACTTTACATGACGGGTGGAGAAGGTTGGGGATAATTTTTTTTTTTTTTTTGATTATTATTATTATGAGTTGATTTTTTTTAAGCTGATCTTTAGGATGAAAAAAAATCTCAGTCGCCTAAAGTCCCCGGGAAATTGCTACTGTTGGGGGAAAACGAAACATTTCTTGCAAACAAGAAAATGGTGAGTTGTCAATTGCCGCTTCTGCTGCCAAACTCGCTCAGTTCCATCTCATTGATACTCGCTGGTTGCTCCTCACAGTTACAATATCTGCTCACAGAAGGAGCGATCAGATCTGCTTAAGAGACGACACCGAGACGTCCCCCCCCTCCCCAAAAAGCCCTGTGTGTGTGAGTGTGTGAGCGTGGGTGAGCCGTGCGGCAGGACGGGGCCGGGCGGCGGGCAGCCCCGGCGGGGCGGGCGGGCGGGCTCGCCGCCGCGGCGGTGCGTGCCGCTAGATCCGCCCTAACATCTGTCCGTCTCACCATTGGCGCATCCATCAGTGTCACCCTGGCTGCACATTGCAACGACAACACATCAGACACTACACAGACCGGGATTCGGTACAAATAACCAACATACTAAACAACTTAACCGGGGAGGAGGGGACCAGCCGCAGCATAAGTATTTACAAATGTTAGACAGCCTCGGGAAGCAGGGCTCGGCTGCGGTTAATAGCTCGTTTCATTCTCTCTCCCTCCTCCCCCTTTAAGTAGGAAATAGAAAACCTAAATAATTCACGCCCCCCACCCCCCCGAAGGATGCTGCCGGCCGGGGGCAGGGACAGGGACGGGGGCCGGGGCGCGCCCCGCGCTCAGCCCGGCTGCGCTCCCGGCTCCGCGGGGCGATGGCTGCGGCAGGACCGCATCGAGCGCGGAGCCGGCGACAGGCGAACCCCGGGCTTAGGTGCTGCTGGCCGAGCCGGCCCGCGCTGCGCAACATGGAGGATTCCTCCCAGCTCTGGAGCGGGAGAGGCTGAAACAAACTTTGAGATGCTCGGCCGCGAGCCTCGGCAGCCGGGAGCCCCGGGAGCCCTGGCCGGCTCTGTTCCTGCTCGCCGCACGGAGTGCGGAGAAGGTCGCTCTGCCACCAGGCGCTGGTAAAGCGCCCTGAAAACTACAGCAAAATTAAAACGACGCGGCGCGTGTAGTCACTGCAGTCCTGTAAAGGCTGTTCTGAAATGTGCGAGAGCCCTCTCCAAAGCCGGGGACGATCCCGGTCCTCCTCAGCTGCTGGCTGCGGGGCATGCCGAGGAACGTGCTGCAGCGACCAATCCCGAATTTTGGAGCGGTTGCAAGTTGCAAGAACTTTGCTCCTTCTACTTCCCTGTCTCTAAATCTGCTCATCTTTCACTGCCTTTGTGTCACGCTTAGCCCGCCTGGGGTATGGATGTCAGCCCCTGCCCGCTGCCGAGCTCGGGCCGGGGTGCCCGGCGGGGTGCGAGCCCCTCGGCCCCGGCGCGGCTCCGCGGGTGCGCAGCCTCCTCCCGCGGGTGCGCTCGGTTGCACGTGTGCATGGATTTGTGCGTGTGGGGGCATTTGTGTTTGAACAGGTTCCCAGGCAGAGCTCTGCCTCCCGCAGCACAGCCTGCGCGGAGGATGCTGGCAGGTGGCACCTCAGCAGCTGAACGGTGTCACCAACACAAACAAACACGCGAGACAGTCCCCGGCCCCGCTGCGTGGGGAGCTTTGTGTAACCAACAGCGCGTACCTGGCTCTGCAAAGGGCGGCCCACACGCGCCGGCAGCGGAGGGTGATGGGCTCGCTCCGGTGCGCCGAGCTGGGGCTGGGAGGGAATGGAATAAGTGAAACTTTCCGTAAACAGTAATTGGAGGAACTTTCTCAGTTCACTTAGGAATAATAATTCTCGTGTGTGAGAGAGAGGGGGGAAGGCAGCAGATACTCGTGCACACCGACACATGCACTGCACTTACACATTCACAACTCTCACTGCCAAAACGCTCAGGAAGTTGTGGAATAATTTGGTTGTTAACTATAGATACATTTTTAAGGAAGAAAAAAAAAAATCTATTGAGCTTTCTATCAGACGATTTACAGAGGGAAGTTCAGATTCCTTCATATGTGTCGGCTTCTTTGGGGGTCACAGTCTATTCCAGAGAGACAGAATACGTAATTTTATGAAGTGTAACATTTCCAAACATAACGCAACAAAATCGATGGCTATACTCCATCCACAAAGACTCAGCACACGAGGCTCAGCCCTAAGCTCGGTCTTCCCGGCAGTTTTAAAACAAGGTACCAATTATTTATAAGTCACATAATCAGATAACCATCACTCCTGAACTTTCCACCAGCTAAGAATGTTTTATCTTCCCCATCTGGGCACTGCTTACTGCCTTTCTTTGGTGTGTATTTTCACTGCTCATACCATTCCTCTACACCAAAACGCCACCAATTGCCCGAGACACCTCTTTCGTCCCCCGGCCCGAGTGGAGACAGCGGCTGAGCCGATAAAGGACCACTGGAATTAACTTCTAGTTATGGGAACGGCCAGGGAGGATCAGTGAGGAAGTTTAGCAAACTTGGAACAGCTGCCTCTTAGAAGCCAGTGTGTTTTAGCCGAGCTTTAACCTTGTTCTCTCCCGAGCAGCATGTTGATGTTTCGCCACTTGCTCACTACAAACAAGGCAGGGAGCGGCGTGCGCCGAGGTGCCCGTGTGGCTGCTCTCACTCGCTGTTCGCACCGGTTCACAGCTCTCCGGGGGTCAGTCCTGTGGACCGAACGGCCCCGGCACCGACCGCTCTCCTCTCGCCCCAGCTCCGGCCCAGCTCTACCGGCGCCTCCCCTTCGAGCGAGGCAGATGAACCGATGGGGACCTGACGGTCCTCGCCAGCCGAGTGCCCCCGGACCCGCGGGAAGGGCCGGGCACCAGCAAGCCGGGGCCTTTGGAGCCGCCGGCTGCAGGGCAGCGCTGCCCGCGGCCCGGGAGCGGCTGTGGGGGGCGGCGGCGCGGCTGGGGCCGGGGGGCGAGCCCCAGTGGCCGGTACGGAGCTGGGGGGGGTCTCACCGGGCCCGTGCAGCCCCCGCGGGCACGGGCGGCCCGCCGGAGCCCCACGGAGGCGCCGGCCGGCCCCGGGCGGGAGAACGCGGCGGCCCGCGGCCGGTACCGCCCGCACCCCCTGCCCGCGGAGCCAGCGCTGCCCTCTGTGCCAGGGCACAGCCTTCCCTCCTTCCCCGCGCCTCAGCGGCACCCATCGAAATGCGGGAAGTACTTCGGTTTCTCCCGGCGAAGAACAAAGAAGCAGCAGCTTTCATTAAGGCTGGACCAGATGAATACGGATCTGACAAGTTTGTTTAAAAACCCCACTGCCCACGCCCGAAAACGATACTGCGCTTCTGTAAAATACAAAGTGTTGTCAATAACCATTATAGCAGCGATAATGATCTGAGAAGAGAACAAAGACATTTTGTAATATCTACATAACTTTATTAGAGCAAAATTATTTTAAAATGCCTGTGAATTCCCAAACCTCCTGAATACAAATGAATAAAAGTTTTTCTTCGGGCTAAAATCTTTGCTTGAATGTAAATTGTTTGGGTAAGTGAATTTACACAGCAGCAAAGTTTGTTTGTCTTAGTCCAGTAGCTTTGCTTTAACGAACCAGATGTTTTGTCTGTAAATTGTCCAGAGGACTTTTACAGTTCTGACATGTAATAAGCCCCAGAAAATCAGAACTGGAATAGCTGTGTCCCTGCGATTAGGACCAGGCATTTCGGGAAGAGCACGGGGAAAATAGGAAAGTATAAACACTCTCAATGTCCTCATATTTGGAAACCTAATTTTAAACTGTAAGTAAGCTTGTCCGAATCGATTCGCTTCTGCCTGGAGTGGACAGCAATTCCCCACCCAACCCCAGATATCAGAAATACATCCCCCCAAGAAAAAGCCCAAGCACAGTGGGGAGCGGTGGGGGCGGTAGGCTTCGGCCGAGGAAGCCGCAGGGCGCGCTGAGGGACCGAGCGGGGCCGGCCCGGTCCGGGGTCCGCCGCAGGCGCCCCGGAGCGAGCCCCGCAGCCAGGGGTGCCCGGCGGGCGGTGGCGGTGCCCGGCTCCGCGGCGGGTGCTCGCTGGGCGCCCCGGCAGCGCCGGGGGCAGCGCCGGCTCCTCTCCGCGGGGCCCCGCGGCGGTCGGAGAGCACCGCTCGCCCTCCCCTGCCGGGGCCAACAAGTTCCCAGTGACACTCGGGCACCGAGAGCGGCGGCCCGGCCGCAGCTCTGCGGGGTGATGCCGCTGCTGCTGCCCGGAGAGCCGGGCCCCGGCGCGTCCCTGCGGTCAGTGGCGTGGGCTCTGCCTTCCCTCTCGGACGGAGAAGGGATGAGGCCACGGAGCTGTCCTGGCTCCCGCTCGACCCAGTCGGATCTCCCCCGGGCTGAGCCCCGCTCGGCCCGGCCAGCGCCCGCCCCAGCACTCGCCGCGCTCCCAGGGGCTGCGCCCTTTGGAGATGATGCTGATGTAAAATAAGATCTATCGGCGCGATTCAGTCCCGCTCAGCCATCACTTTTTCCCCTCCCTTGAAAGGACTTGGGGTCCCTGAAGAAACAACCGGCCGCTGCTTTGAAGGAAATAAGCGATACCGTTCAGAGCTACTGTAGCGTAATGCATTCACTGGGGCAGTAGGGAAAAACCTTTTAAGAAAAATAGTTACAGATCCTGGAACTCCACCACACGTGACAACAAAGGCTGTTGTCTCAATAGAAGGGCTTTAGCTAATTTTACCTACACAAAGTTTTACTGGCTGCAGGCTTTGGGAACGCCTTTGTGGAGCCTGGCAGTGATCCTCAGGGCTGGCTAATTTGAAAGGCATTTGGAGGATCCCGGAGAAGTGGAAGGGATTCCCCACTTATTTCTCGCATCACCTGAAAGTTTCCATCGCACAGCTGACACGGCTGCTCCTCTACTGACCGCTTGTGCCTCAATGCAATGAAGATTTTGTTTTGCTCAGATATACTTAAAAAAAAAAAAAAAGGAAAAAATACTTGAAGTGGGAAGTTGATAAAACTTAAGTCCGAGCAAAATACTTTTCTTTTTTTTTTTCTTTTTTTTTTTTTTCATAGAAACTTCCTTCCCTGGCGGGTTTGGCACACAGCGCTTGCACATGGAAGTTTATCTGTAAGAAGCTGCCCATCTTCCAGTAGCTCACCCTGATCCGGCGCCGGGCCCGCTCCGGGCCCCACTGACCGCCAGGGGCAGGGAAACGCTACAGCCGCCCCAAAGTGCGGGCGGAGCTCGGCACCCCGGGGGAACGCGCACCGGGCCTGGGACAACGAGCGGCTCCCGGAGGCGCGGCCGCAGCCCCGGGCCGCCTCCTCCTCCTCCCCCGCGCTCTGACCCCGCAGCGGGGCCGTGCGGGCCGCCAGGACACGGACACAAAACCAGCCCCAGCGAGGCCGTCGGGCCGTAAATCCCGAAGCCCCGAGTGCCCGGCAGATGCTCGGGGGGGGGGGGGGCTGCACTGAATTCCCCGCACACGGACAGCGCGGGGGATGCGGACCGTGTGCGGGGCCGAACAGCGTGTGCGGCGCCCGGCATCCCCCCCACCCTCAGCCCTTCGCCGAGAAAAATTCATAGAAATAACTGCGATCCTCTGTGCGGGCGCACCAAGCAGGCCCCGAGCCCGGGTGGGCGCAGCCGCTCCGCTGCTGTCCCGCAGCCCGGGGCGGTCCCGGGCACTCGTCCCCTCCCGGGCGGCCCTTGGCGAGCAGCGGCCGCGGCCCCGCCGTGTGCGGGGGCAGCGCGGGGCCGGAGCCGCAGCGCTTTGCTCCCCAGCTGGGCACTGGGGTTTGCACCGCCCGGGTCAGGTGAGACGTGGAAACTAAGAAAATCTGACACCACCATTGATTCCCTCTCTTTGTTCTCGTCTGTACACAATGGAGAGAAAGGAATGTGACTTTAAAATTGCAATTAACCAGCTTTCTGTCACTGAGTATTTATTCCTATCAAATCTTCTTCGAAAAAGCACTTCTAATTGTAAAAGAAAACAGACGATTTAAAATACCGTATATCCTTCTGTAATAGGAGTTGCTTAAATTATGACTGGATGTGCCTAAACAGTCATCTCATAGTTTCCCACTGATTTTGGTCAGGTCCTGAAAGAATGGCATTTTTTTTCTAATGTTTTAAAAGTATTAACTTCCTTTCAAACATTCTTTAACCTTTAATGTTTTGTAACTTGATGAAAAGGTCACTTTGTTCGGAGTGGATGCATCTGCTCCATAATTGTTCTAATATCAGGCAGAGCTCCATCCTAACACTACATTCTTCTATGAGGATTTTTTTTTTCCTTAATATACATTGTTAAGGTTACCATGAGTAATTGTTCTGAAGGCAAAGAGCTCCAGACCAAAGGATGCTCACACTTTATTTAATTTCACCAGCTTCAGATGTTTAGGGCTGTATTCAGCAGATGACATTAGCTGAGCTCTGAGAAGAATAACCTGAACTGTTTCACCTCTTCCCACTTGTGGGGGCCTGAGGTAGAACAGAAACAGAATAAATATCTGGATTTATAGACTGAGCTGCATAACAAAATAGCACAAAATACTGATTAATACTACTTTGGACTGGCAGCAAGTTTGATCCAAGCATCTCGAAGTACTTTACAAAGGGCTGTGTCAGAAAGCTGAGACATGGGTGGGATAAGACCTATGAGCAGAGTGGAGATCCAGAGACTACTGGACATTCAGTGCCTCAAGACTCAGCCTCGAAAAGTGATAGGGTGGTAGAAGCATTGCTCATCTAATTACATTTTAGACTCGTTGCTGGGAAGGAAACAGAAGCTTTTCAGCACGTGTAAATCAATATTTATCATTAGGAGCAGTAATATTTTGAATCTGCAGATTTAGCCAGTTTTGGTATAGAGAACCTCTGCTTACTCCCATGTAAAGGATTAGAAGATGAATGTGTTCACTGCCACCCACGGGCTGAGAATGCCCATCTGAGGGGCAGCTTGTGGCCCCAGCTCTGTAGCCAAACCTCACTCAGAGCACTGTACCTGCTTTGCAAGAGCAGTGGTGATATCTGGCTGCATAGTGGAGATTGGAGCCAGAACCTTAAATTGATGCAACTAATCCCTCTAAAATACAACAGGATTTTCTAATTCTTACACAATTCAAACATCCAGAGAATATGTTTAATTAAAACTTGGCTATACCTTTTAAGATTTTCCAAAAAACCCGAAGAAATGGGCTAATTATATTGCTTAGTATTCTAATATGCACTTTTTTTTTTTAAACAACACTTTTCTATACAGGCCAGTCCCTTGAGGACCAGTTCCTCATTTATAAGGAGGTCCCCAATGGGAGTTAAAAAGAGGCTATTTTATAAGAAGAAAATATATTCTGAAAGAGGAGCCATACAAAGATAACCCCGCATCACATATATCAGTATGGAGGCTGGAATATGTATTCCAACGATGCAAATCTTCCCTTGCAATAATTTGCTCGTTAGTGTTAACGAAAGCCCAGATACTGATGTCTCTGTATTTGTTCTTCTATTTTTCATCACACTAGTGCTTTTAACTAAAATTATTTTTTAAAATTTGCTTTATTTAATGAATTTAAAGGTCAATCCTCTTCCTTTCCATATGCAAACCCTATTAATAGTAGAGGTTTGATATTAATGGGAGTTAATAGAGTAGATACCCCCTTCACACAAGAAACCCCACAAGAGAACAAAATAATATCCAGATAATTTCAGTAAATGTGTTGCTTTTTTCTCCTCTTTGAATAACCAAATATCAGGGCAACAGAATCTTGGAAACAGGAGTAACAGCCAGAGGAGGGATGAGATGTGAAAGGGCACACAGGGCCTCCCCAGCTTCCAAAATCAGAGCTGCAGAGAAGGACACAGCCCACAGCAGCTGGAGCTCATGGCTACCTCCTCCTCCTCCTCACTAGCCTCTCACACCCGCAGGAGCCAGGCAGGACACAAGGTACCAACACCAAGAAACCCTCCCCCATCCTCCAAAGAGGGAACAGGCAACTTTTGCTCCCTTCAGAGGCCAACAGCTTCCACCTATGAGACCACATTGGCTACTCAGAAAAAAACAGGAGCACCTGGAGTTGATGAGGGAATGAGTGAAGCTATTGCCCCTCCCACCCTGTTTAGCCAGTTTTGGAGTTTAACTGTCTGGTCACTGTCTTTCTAGCTATAGTTACTGTTGCAGGACTCCGTGAGGTTTTGATAGTATTTTTTTTAGCTGCTGGTGTTAAAATAACAGCACTGATTTGCCTAAGGAGGTGGAGTTGGGGAAAGAGGAATAAACTCATTGCTTTCATCTGCAGTCCCTGTAGCAAAATGCTCCCAGTGCTAATGAGTGAGGAACAACCCACTCTAGCCTAACTTTCGCAATAAAACTATCTGCACTGTTTTTCAAGCAGATGAATCCAGACACCAAACAGCAAAGCATCATTAGTCCAGAGCAGCTTCTTCCTCGTTAAGAAATAAAGAATACCTGGTACAGCCCCTGGCCTGGCCGGCCCAAGCATGGCTCCTGCAGATCAGCCTGTGTTTAATTAGGGCAGGCTGAAGTAATCAAGTAATGTGATTGAAAGATGTGGAGAAGGGGATGAGTCATGTACCACAGAGTGGTGTTAATTTTCCTCTTATCAAAGGGCATTAACTCACTCCCTCTGAACACTAGGGAATCTTGCAAGGAAGCCCATCCTCACTGTAGCCTCCTTCCTAGTTGTCACTCCTGAGCTGGAAAAGTTTTCCCAGTATCTTTTCTCAATCTGCAGCTAGTGACATGAATGTACTGCAGTCCCCAACAATATCCTCTCCCAAAACGTGTAAGACCTCAGTTGTTTTAGGGAAACCAATTTTTGTTTCCTTAAATTGAATTTATTTTCCCCACTGCTTATACCAAAGGGATTTTTTTTTTTCTTAATCCTGGGAGCTTGTTTTATCCTTTGAAAAAGGTTGTGTGTAAGAACTATAAACTGTCTCCAGGAGCTGTGGACAGAGCCCTGCAATGCTCTGGGTCCATCTAATCTTTGAGCTGCAGAGAGACTGATACCAAGGACCACAGTCCTGTGGCCCTAAACCATACAGAGCTGCTGCTTCCATGGCTGGATACGTTGAACAAGTAATTTTTGCTTTTCTTGGCTCTTGGAATGTTGGAAAGTCCCTCTGAACTAGGTACTGTGGGCAGTGACAGCCCTTGTGACACACACAGACCCTCCATCGCTCAGTGTTTCTGGCTTTTTGCAGACTAAAGCAGATAGTATCGCGTCATATTGGGGCTTACATTAAAGTCACCTTTGCTTTCAGCGCCTTGATGTGGCCATAGATTTGCCAAGGGAAGAGCTGGAGGGCAGGGAGCATGCTGAGATAAAAGGCATCACATTTCTGAGGAAGCCAGGGGCCGTTCACGGGCCTGAGGTTTGGGTTTTAGCTGACATGGGCTCCCAACTCCCCTTGGCTGCTTGGCAAACAGGAGAGCACAGAACTGCTGGGTCTCATGTTTGAAGTGCATGACAAAATAAGACTTACACTGCTTACGTTTTGGGGAGGTGAATGCTGATTGCTATAAACATTCTGTTTCCAGCCAAACAGCAAAATTCTGTAATTGTCCAGGTGAGTCACAGGCTGTAAGAGTTTGCATTTTTACAAAAACATTAGGTATAAATTACTTCTACGAACGGGAGCCTGGACTCAACAGAACAATGCAGTTGTCTGTTATAGCAAATCTGGCATTCCCAGATTCAAATCTGCTACAGGCATTCTGGAGTTTAATTAATATATTGTTTCATATGTATGAGTATTTCATGGTGGGTTTTTTTTTTGTTTGTTTTCACACACTGCATTTTTAGCTTAAATAAAGTGTGTTCTCTGCATTGTTCTCAAAGCAATTGAATAAATATCAGCCAGTCTATAGATGTGGCCTCCTTTCCAGCGAGCAGCACAGCAGTCATGCTTCACAGGAAAGGGGTAACATCCTCCAGTGCAGCTGATAAGAGTAACAATTTACAAAGCAAGAGATCTGTTATACAGTGAAAGCTTTATTACCATGACTTGATGCTACATCTACAACACATAAGGGTTAATCATTGCAGCAGTTTGCAGCTGGTTTGTGCTCCCAGGGGAGCCATAGCAATAGACTCCTGCGTGTAAGACAAGGTCAGCCCAGCTCTCCCGGGGTCAGCAGGCCATGTGATAGCACAACTCCGAAACTTCGGCTCCGAGCAGACACAGGTGCCAAACCCATTTTGTGGTCTGTTGTAGAGCGCTTCTTGTGGTTTTTGCTCTCCTCAATAAAAACACATACACAGCTCAGTGGTACATAATTGGATGGCGAGTTCTCAGAGCTACCCATCAGCGAGAGTTTTCTGTGGCAGCAGTGGCTTCAGGAGTTTGCCGGGTACATGTAACATTTCACGGGAGACTTATTCTTAGTGGACTGAGGAAACAGAGCAGTCAATGCTGAGTTTAAGGGCCAAACCCTGCATAATTCGTTCGGTCTCATGGTATGAAATGCTCACACAAGTAAAGTGGGCAGAACTGGGCTGTAACATTCTATTAATATTTATCTTCTACTGCTACAAGACACAACAATAATCAAATAAGAAAAACTTTAATCCTCAAATGCAGCTTCAATCTTCAAATTGGTTAGCTTATCAGAAGGGTAATATTTATTTTCAAAGACAGGCTGCTCGGAATGATCAGCTGAAATAGAAATCTGTAAGTTAAAGGATGTAAGTTTATTGGGCAGTGTTGTCTATATTTATAGTTTCTGCTCAACCCATATTTCTGTTTTTATATGCATGTGTCAAAAATTAATATATGGCAAACTTCACCAACAGTTTAAAGAGATCCTAAAATATAATAAAATCAATAAGTGATGTTCTGGCATAAATGTTTCTGTAGCTGAGGGTGGTCAGGTTCAAAGGGCAACATCTGACCATTTCTCTTTCCCACCCTGCTGCGGAGTAAGACCCTCCCCTCAACTTCAAATCACTGGGGAGAGGGTAATTTAAGCTATACTTGATGTACCCTATACATCACTGTCTTCAGGACCAGGTTTAAAATTAAACTCTGATGTACAAAGTTAAACAAAAATGAGATAAAAATTGGCAGGGGTTGAAGAGGGTCAAAGTAGTCAAAACACAAGGTAGACTATTGCTTCTTTTGATTTATGTTATTCTGTGCACTAAAAAAAAATAAAATTATAGCTCTTGTGGAGACTTTTTTCATTGAGAATAACGCATTTCTAATTTGTTTTCTATAGACTTACAGGCATTTGCTCTGGGAGTTGGAAGCATTTATTTATTTATTTATTTATTTTGGCAGGGGCAGAATATCCCCAACTGTTGGCAGAATATTCAAATCATCATTAGATGCAACCTTTGCCACTTCGTTCACAACAGCCGAGGGAAGGAGAAGAGTATTTCACCTTCCATTAGTGGTTATCTTAAAATGCACACATCTTGTATTTGTCTAAGAGTTTTGATTTCAGGCACCTTTTCTAAGCTACAGTTATGTTTGGTAGCAGAAAGAAAGAGTTCAGTGAGTTTTTCCTTTCTCATGTTTTACATGAACATAATGCAGCTACCCTCTAGAATTTCAGTACAGGAAAGAGACCAAACAGCAGATTCTTTTGAAACCAATTCAAGAAAATCCTTGCAGGAAGTAAATTTTTTATGATGTAGTCAACTTCTCCACATATTGCCATTTACATGGTTAGTGTGTGGACTGCAGGCAAAATCATTTGGAATTGTAATCTTTATTTTCTATAATATGATAATGAAATCAACTACTATCCACTAGAACCAAATGCATTTCTCTCTGTTACTCCAGTGGGAAGAATAAAAAGGATTTTACTGGCTAAACTGCCAGGCTAATGGGAAAATCAAAATAAAATCAGAACCTTGGATTGCTAGCAAATAAAAAATGCTTATTTTAAACATAATGGTGGACATATACAGATGTTGAAATCTTTTAAAATCTGATCAAGGAAGCTTTTTCCAAAGGTTTTTAATTTTCATGCATGAAAGTCCTATTTCATGACTTCACGTGGATTACTGCTGGCTAAAGTGTGGGCACGTTCTTAGGCTGTACAAAGGCATGAGCCAGCAAAAGCCTCAAAACCCTGAAAATGTCTGAACTTGCTTACAAATCTAACAGAATAAAAACTTATGCAGTCCAGACAACTATAAAAAAAAAAATTTAACACTGTTTCACTAATATTGACAATGATGATTCTTTGTTGTTCATCTAGTGAGGATCCATTTGCCATTTAATATTCAGATTTTAGTCCCACCCCCAGAAGTCTAAGTGATGCCTTGTGTAAAATGCACTTTGCATGTGTGATGGCACAGGACTGACCTGCATATATGCCATTAGTATACATAATTTGGCAAGCATTTATGTACTAATTGAATAAATGCAATTCTTCACAAACACCTGTCTGGAAAGCCGAAGTGCAGCAGCACACAAACAGCAGGTTGTTTTAACAGATACAGCCAGCAAAGCAAAGATCAAATGTTAGACTGAGTCTGCTGTGATCTACTGTGCCAAACCCTCTAACAGCTGGGCAGTATTTTTGTACCTCTGATTAAGACTTTTTCAATGATCCAGTTTTTTTAAAAAAAACCCAACAAACATAGAAGACTACTCATGCATTCTGTAACTGTAGCAGATCGCATGTAGCAAAGAGCAGAGCAGAGACTTAGTTGGTTAGAAAATGATAATCCAAAATTTTCCTACATCCATTACACTTTGGGAATCAGGAGAACTATGAATTAAGGAGATGATCACAAAGGTCACAAGGAATTGCTGCAGTATTCACAAAATATGTAAATGCTGTGAGAGCTGTAGGATCTTACAACCAAGGTTCAGAAAGAACACAGGAGTCACTCAGGCTGGGAGCTGCTCAGAAAGTAGGTAAAGAACGAAAAGCTATGAGAAATCCAAAAAGCAAGAGACTGTCAGCTGTTAGAAATACCTGTAACACATTAAAATCATGTACTTAGCATGAGTGAAATCTCTTCCTGATGTATCCATGCAGCAACAAGGTGCTGTTCCCTAGGAGAGGGACATGATTGCTTCCTTCTTGCACTGAGCACTTGATTGGGGATAACCAATCAGTTTATGGATGTTATGCTGAGCGTGTTACTTTACACAATCCTCCAGAACTCAGCCCTGTCAAGGGTGTCTGAGGGTGCCTGCTCAGGAAGGGCCTGATTCAGAGCTCATCCAACTCAGATCTCCACTGTCTGGGTTCTGGTTCAGGCCTTTTCCATCCACCTGTCTGGAGGGAGATTTTCCATCCCAGTGCAGCTGTGAGATGCAGCTTTCCACAGTATCTAGTATTGTCCATTTTCAGTGAATTGCAGTCTTCTGGAGCGAAATTTACCCATTGACATGTACAGATTCTCTGTCCTGCTTATTAATGACATTTCTGCAGTCCCTGTTTTTACCAAGGAAAGCAATCACACCTTAACTTCCCTCTCTACGTGCTTGGATTTGCATTATTTTGCTCAGGCACTTGCAAGGGTATCGTGCTCTAAGCAACGATAAAGAACCGAGTCTATAATTTAATAACCCTCCTCTGACTAATTACTATTCACTCAATGAATGAAGGGTTTTTAGAGGTCCAGTCACAGGACTGAGCACCCGTTTAAGTTCAGCTTATTCCTCAAGGCACCTCTGAACTGAATTGGGCCCCATTTTATAAAATTACAGTAGAAAGACTGCCATGTCAAGTGTACTGATGCCGGGAGCCCCAACCTTGCAGGACCTCACGTGGGTAAGTAATCATCACTTATGCTAATAGCACATTTGACTTCGTGGGATGACACGTGAGGATGGACTACTTACTTGACTAAGATTAGTAAGAACAGGCATGTTACACAGTACAGATGACTTCTAAAAATCCAGTTGCAGTGAAGTGCTGACTCCCATCAGTGAGCGTTGTGAGGGTGAATGAAGGGCAGGAGGTGATCTCTAGAAACCTCGTTGAATGCTATTATTGAATTGGTTTTGCAGATTTCTAACCCATAATAAACCTCAGCTTTGCCTCCTCAGTGTCTCGCTTCTCTCCATTGCTTTCCTGTTTTGCTTTCCTTTTCTTCTGCCATAATCCAACAATCCTTTAAAATGATATTATTTTAACTCTTTCTTCTTTAATGTTTTAAAATTAATTTTGCAGGTTTGAAAGGTATCTAAGTAACAGCCACAAACCACAAGCTCTGCTATTTAGCTGAGCAGACTACTTGGTAGCATCTCTCCACTGCCCTGCCAAGGTTCCTCCCCTCTGCTCTGCTGGGATCAGTGCAGTCTCTACGCTCATTTAGTCTTTGGCTTCTCCCTTCCAAGCTGACAAAAAGAGCATCATACAGGGTATACCATTCCAGTGATTTTGTCTGATAAAATGCCCAGCTCTTAGGCCTCTGTTTAACACAATTTTGTTCCATACAGGTCACAGAAACAATCAGATTTTGGCCCATATGATCTAGAATGCCTTTGAACCAGCAGCTCCAGGAAGGGAAAAATCCTTATGTCTAACCCGACTCAGTTTCACTTAATTGTTTTTGATTTCGTCATGGTCCAAGGTTTTTTTTCCCTATTTTGTTTCCACTAATTTAAAAAGTATTTTGTTGCCTTCCCTGCTTTTTCCGTCCTGACCAGAATTTTTTAAGTTCTTCTTTTTTTTAAGTCACTGACTCAAGAAGCTTGTTCTGAGAGTAATGTAGTAGTGACCACTGATGACTGGCTTCTAGGGATTTTATGAAGCCAAGGTTAATTTGTTCCTGAAAGCTGGAAAAACCATGAATGGCAAAACATATTTCTGGTACATGCATAATAACTGGTATAAATATTATATCCTACACCAAAATCCCAAACATACAACCTGCTTACCAAGGGACCCTTAAATCTGGTTTTGTTTCACTGTAATGTAGAGTTCTGTATAAAAGCCACAAAGACCATAAGTATTATATCATTAGTAGTATTCTTAAGTGAGTATTTTCCTGTTTCTTGGGGGCTTGTAGCTCAGCTGTAATGATTGCTTCGTGTGTGTGTGTATGTGCCTGGGTGTTTTGCCAATCACGTAAGTGAAACAAAAATGCCCTAATTTCTACAACTTTGCTTTCATTGCACTGTAAAGCACTAAAAGCAGAAACAGTTTCCTGAAGAACTCCTCCATAGCAGGCCCTTGAACAAGATGACTGTTTCTAATAAGCAACAGCTGTCGTTGTGGTTTTACTAGTCAAATGATTCATGTCTTTTGCTCAGAAATGATAAGTGGAACAAATGTTTACTTAGATATGTAACAGAGGAACAATTGAAAAATAGTAGACTGTCAAATAGAAATATTTTCCTGTTATCTGATCCTTGACAATTAGTCTGAACCGGTATTTAGTCAGAAGGCAGTGTTGTAGTGGTACAGTTGGAATGGTGAAGAGTTTGGCTCACGGGGCTCTGCACACCGAGCTCAGCAGGCTGGTGTGCCAATGTCTGCAGCAGCTCAGCAGATCTGAGGGGGGCACAAGCACCTCTGTACAAACTGCTGCACCCCTCACCCCCTTTTCCTAGCAGGCTCCCCTCCTATATTTAGTCATCTCTGAAAGGGAAACGTGAACTTATCATTTCCTCTCCTTTCTGCTGTCTCCAGGGTACACCAAAGTGCTGCTCTGCTGCTTGGTCTTGAGTGAATATCCTCAGTTGACTTCAGCTTCCCTGGGATCTTGCAGGGTCTTCTGGGAGCAGCAGAGAGAAAGTATTCTAATGCAGGAGATTCCAGGCTCAGTTCAAGGACAAAAAGATTGCATTACCCTTCGGATGTTGGGAAGGAGAGTCTAACAGAGCCTTGATGTATTTCTGCTGAGCCTGGAAGCTGCTGCAGTCAGAGAGATTTGACACCCCTGTGGCATCGCAGGGCTCGAGGTAAATTTTTTTTAAGTGCTAGAGGAAGCAGTGGCAACTAACTCTTATGAGCCTAAGGCAGCAGCATCAAAAAATGTTGTCATCTGCCTTTGAAGGGAGGTCTGGGAGACAAAGGATGGAGAAGGCCAAGGGAGCCTTGGGATGCTCAGTGTGCAAATGAAACCAGTGTACAGCTATAACTTATTTGAACTTGCATGGATGTTTGCCAGTGTAATAGGGTTTAAATAATCCACCTTTGTTTTGCACAGTTTCTGGACTTCGTTGATTTTTCAGAACTCTCTCTTCACTATTGCTGTCTGACACTGCTCTGCGTTGTACAGAAAGACTGTCAGAGCTTCACTTTCCCATCTGTAAAATGGGGGCAATATTTCCCTTCTCCCAGCTTTTATTCAGCTTACAAGGCTCCTGGGACCAGAATTCTTTTATTGCGTGTTTCTGTATTGTCTCGTACAACAAGACCCTGATCTCAGTTGAAGTCTGTAAGTATCACAGAAATATAAATAGATAATAATAAAGAGATGATTTTGACACAAAAGTGGAATTTTGTATTCTGGAGAGTGAAATAAAATAAGTACAAAGGTCTACTAAAGCGTAACCGTGAGATCAAATGATAAAATTCTTCTAGCAACAAAGAGTTGACACAAATTTGTGAGACTAAACTGAACCAACTCAATGGAGGCTTATTCTGGTGGCTTATTCATATAAAGTATATGAAAAAAAGTAAGTGAGATGATCAAATTACCCTCACAGCATGGATTTTGACATGGATGTAGACTAACTGAGTCACCGGAGGACTGAGCAGGTGCGTGGTTCTAATTATACCCTCAGTCTTGTGAGGAAGGAGCAAACTTCCCGGTTGCTTCCCTGGTGGAGATAAGGTGTTATCAGCCATCAGCAAATGAGAGGGGAGAACAAGGACAAGGCACCTGATGGGAGAAAGAGGAGGAAAGGAGGAGGCAAAGAGAGCAGATTCATAATGCTACTCATCTTTTAAAAATGTGCACACACATTGACTCGGAGCCATTTGGATGCCACTTCTCGTACTCATTTCTGGTTTCTCTGAGTAACCCTTCCTTATGGTGAGGCACACAAAATTCATTTCTAACATTTTCTCTTTTATGGGCTCGGAGTGAGATATCTGGATAAATATAATGATTTATTTGTTTATTAATTAATCAACAGGCACGCTAGGAGTTACAATCCAAAATGTCCCCACACACAGGTTTTTATCACCATATACCGTACCCCTAGGGAAATACACATCTTTTTTTCAGGAGTATAAATGGACATTTCTATAAATTGCAACTACTTGGGTGCATGTAATATGCAATATTATTCATCTTTGTATTCCAGGTGAATCCAGACTAGACTACCAGCCTCTAGGGGAGTCTGCTTCATATAATTATCAGTATTCAAAGAATGATTGTAGATGTTGTAGCTTAACAGCAGGTGAATGGTCCTTATCTGAATATTAAATAAAGTGCAACTGGATTTCTGGGCTATCTCTGGCTAAATGTTTGCAAAGTCATTAGTGAAAGCATGCAGCTATAATCCCCACCACTCTTCTTACAATGGATTTCCACTTTTGTTTTTAATTCCTTTACAGGATGAATTGTTCATCTCCCCTTCCTATACACACAATCTTGTCCCTTGGTTGGACTATCAGAAACATCAAGGAAGCTGCCTTGTAAGTAGTACCTACACTTTTTATTTTTTTAATCCTAAACAACAAAAGAAACCAAGAGAAGAGTGACAAAGAGAAAGAATTATTATTTCCTCTAAGGACTATCAGAGCTCTGAGTGCTGGGAAAAAGCTCTGCTCCTTTGTCCTCCCAAGTTCTGGAAACTTTAGCTCTATATTCAGTTTCCTTATTGCATGATCTAAGAGAAGCTTTATGTATTTATTTAGTAAAACCCTTTCCTTATTGTTCTAAAAAGGGGGATTTAATTTACTTGAAAACTGTTTAGTAGCTTGATAGTGGTTGTTATGTGAATATAGTAGATAATAGTTATGACAAAGTTAATAGAACAAGGAAAAAAACAACCACCCCCCTGCTGAGCAGAAGGGAGAGAGACCAGACTCACCATAGGAAAATCACTGGAGATAAAGGAAGAGGAATTAACATGGGACTATACAACACAAGGGTTTTGAGGCACAGCTCCTGTTTCAGTCTCTGGATGTGAAGAGCACAGTGGTGCTACATTCTGAAGAAGAATTTTCAAGACAGACATATTCTACACCAATTACCTGGGCCAGGACACCACCTGTGCCTGCCTTTGCCAGGCACCACAAAAGCTTTGCACCCACCTCAGCCTGGGCCATCGGTGGCAATATTCCCACAATAACTGCAAATATTTTGTTTTACCTGAACATAAAAATAATAGAACATTAAATATTATTTAGTTGCATATTAAAAACCAAACACCACCCCTCCAAAATGCAGCCATCACTACAGTAAGCTATATACTATTTATTTGTACATGGACTCCCATTTATTTTGAGCTGTAACACATGCTGAGTTTTCACACAGGCATAGCCAACCCTCTGGAGTTTCCAAGCATTATACCTCTCACTGCTGCTCTTTCAGGCTTCTGCAGGCTCAGGCAGATGTTTCTACACCCATCTGCAAGGCTTTCTGCTCATCTTAGCTGAAATGCAGGGTAGAAACACTTTTTTTCAAAAAGGAAGGAAGGAAGAACACGGAGAACAATTTTGTGCTTGGCTCTGAGCAGTCTTGGGGATGAGGAAATACAAGGAACTCTGCTTCTCCATGCCAAAGTTCTGTTTCCTTCCATAACAAAAAATAGGAAGAGCCTTTTCTAGCACGTGAGCACTTCTGTGTACTTTTACTTAAAATTAAGTAAGACTGTAAAGCTAATGACTTTTGGAAGTGCTCTGATTCACACTCTTCTGTCAAGAGATGGGTATTCTGAAGTTCTCTAACTTTGCAAGCTTTATTCCTTGGGACATCTTCAGTGGATGTTGCTGTGGACTCATTCTGGGCTTTGTGCCTACGCTACCTCTGCCAGCAATTGAGGAAACAGAGCCTGGATGTGTGAAGTTTTTTCAGTCCCATATTACTAACTATATTCATATGGAGTGAACTGCACAATATTTAAAGTATCAGCTCTGTTTCTCCTGTTTTCATAGTGTTAGAAAGAAAAAAAAAAGAGGAGACTAAGTGAGGAGTGTTTTTTGGTTGTGCTTTTAGTGGAGATGATCTTTTAAAGGGAAGGGCTTTGCACATTTAGGCAGGACCTTTAGGTACCATTTCAGAACTCCCTCCTCTAGGAACAGAAATACTTTATTTTGACTACAACAAACTACAGAAGTTAACAACTGATTTCTATTTGGCATTTTTCTAAGTATTAAAAAACCCAAAACTCACAACTAACAACATGCCCACCTCACCTCCCCCCTCCCCAACGAAAATTAAAAGGTTCAGCCAAAATTCTTCTACACAGTTGAAAACCCAAATTTTCATTCTTACTCAAGTGTGAGTCACCTGCAGTCACTGGGATTAGTTCTGATTTAACCTTAAAACCACCCATTTGCTAGTGACACTTTTTAGCAATACCTGATGTCATGTTATTCACATTTGCTATTATTTTTATAACCTTTCGAAGAACTTAAACACCTACTTACTTAAAAGTAACCCTTTAAGAAGCCATTTGCACCTAGAAGTCAACGTCCAAATCCACCTGAACCTGGTGGAAATTCTGATACTTCTTTCAATGGTGAAATCATAATTTCATCAAAGTATACAATAAAGAGGAAGATTATTTGCTTAGGGAGTGATGAGGGCTGGCTTTGTCCCTGTCATCAACCACATGCTGGCTGATTTAAGAACGAAACTTGGACGTGCTCTCAGAGGCAATCAATCATTACACTGGATGCCCTTGTTCAGCCAGGCTAAGCAGGGGGACAAACACAGGGATGTAATGGGAAAGCAAAAACCATATTGAGTTTTAGAGAACCTGAGAATCTCTCATGTTTCTTTATCATATCCTGAAAAAACTTAAAGCAGTCGGTTTATCCAGCATATGGCTTTTCTATAGCTGATGGACTGAGGTTGGACCTTGTGCTCTTTATTCATAACTTCCACCACTTTCAGGGCCAGTATTTGCATGCAGGAGGGCTGCACTGAACAGCCAGAATACATGCTGGCTGTAATCTGAGGGTGACAGAGATGCTTCCCATCACAGATACAGACTCTTCACCATTGCCTCAGCAGGTGCTGCCAGGTCTCCTGAGCAGATCTGTGATTTGGCAGAGTTTTTAAATACATACAGACTAAAATACCCCCAGCAACGCAGGCTCAACTTCAAGCACTGCGGTAAATAGTGTAGTACATATTTTCCAATTGCACAATATTTACCTTAGGAATGTGGTTGTTTCCAAGTCTACAGCACACAGTCATCGGTCAGAGTCTGATGGGAGCAGCTGGTAAAGGTAGAACTTGTGCCCTGGGCTCCCCTTGGGCAGAGGTGCCCATGGGCAGGGCCCTGGTGCTCTGCCATCCTGCCCTGCCTCTCTGCCCACTGGCTGCAGTGGAGGCTGGGCTAGGGATGCAGGGAGGGTGGAGTGACACATTCTGGGCTTACACCCATGAGCCAGCCCCACAGAGCTACAGTCAGTCCCTACAAACTGCAGCAACTTCCATGAGACATGGGGTGAATTCTGACCCAAAGCCCTGGGCACTGCCTGGACTGGTATTGAGTGTGTGTCCAGGTGCTCAGAGCCCTCAGCCTTCCAGGAAAGGCAGAGGGAGGCCCACAGCAAATAAATCACTGCTAGTCATAGAAACATTCCTATACAGGAGAGAGTGCAAGTTATGCAAATATCTACTCTATAAATCTGGTATGTAGCTTTGAAGAAAAACAAAAAAGCCACTTAAAAATTTGTTCCAAATTTGGCCACATTATAGTTTTGTTAGTTCAAAGAAATGAAGCTAACTTTATTGTTATTTGTGTTTGGATCAAAGAAAACTATGAAAATAAACATTAGACAGAATGATAATCAACACTAGAAAAGAAATGTTTACTAAAGATTTTCTTCTGTGTTCTCTTACCAGCATTAATAATATTTTCTTTTTCTAAAGTTTTCTTGCTTCCTTCAAAGAGATTGATTTCAGTAGAAAGAACAAACATATGCAAATAAACTGAATGATGTTATACCCCCTGCCCCTATCCCCCCAAACTGCATCAGATAATTCCATATTGTTAGTCTGCATTACATTTTTATCAGTTTTTTGTCTTAATCAGATATGAAGCTCTTGCAGTACATCTCTAGAACTGGGCTGTGACCCTGATGTGACTCTACAGCACAGAAGCAGCCCTAACCCTGCTGTAATCTAATAGTTCAAATTTAACAGATTTGTTTTTTCAGTGGAAATAATGGCTTCCTGTCACAAAACAGAGACACAGATTACATATCTGATAAATGGCTTTGGCATGACTTTTTCATGTAACACACAATTAGCAGTGCCTTTCATAAGATTCATGGTTTAAGGATTTGGTGAAAGCATGAGTAAGTTCATTACTATGTATTTTCTTTAAAAAACCCGCCCTACTTTTCTGCTAGTGCTTTATAAACAAATATTACTTTGCTTAGAAAGAGATCACCTATGCTTTCCAGTGTTAATTTAGCCTCAAAACACTATACTGAAATTATTGCCACTGAGTGCTGATGTATTTTTTTTCATGAGACATATAATTATAATTGATAACTCAAAATGGAAATGGGGTAATTTTGATTTTATAAGCTACCACCCATACAGATACTGAAAATTTCCACATTATAGCTATAATTGTTTTTTGTCATGCCATGATCCCCTAAACATTATCAACTAATTAACAGCTGAACAATACATAAGGAGGGATGCAGTTCTATGGATAGAATTAGGTATTTTGAAGGAGTTTATTATCTGCAGTTTGGTTTTGAAGGCACAGTTCAGAACTGCTTCTGCTGCCTTCATTGGTTATCTTATCTCCAGGCCACCCAACCACCAGCCTTACCCTGCGAGTTGCTAACTCCCAGCAGTTACAATGAGGTAATCATCACCTTGTAGTGGAGTGGTGTGAATGCTGGTCAGATGGCCTGTATTTTATTAACAGAAATAGGGTCACAAGTCAAATACATGCTCGGGGTCAGTGAGCAAATACAAAAGAAGATTAGAGGAACAAAAAAATGTGACTGGAGGGGTAAAATCCCACTGGGGGTTAATCGAGCAGAAATGTATCAAAGAATGTAAACTACCCTTTCTTTTGTTATTCATCATATGGGACGCAGTTCCTGTGTCCCGCTGATTCCAGTCAGATAGGGCATCATCGCCAGAGTGCTGTCCTTTAATGAGCTCTTTGGACAGAGGGGCTGCCAATAATACTCCTACCTCTGCTATTACTACTGCTACTACTCTTAAAACAGTAACAAAAATAACAATTAAAATCACTTAGCATAAATATATAGATCACAAAGACTTGCTTCACATAATATTGCACTATCCAGGGACTGCCTACAAAACTAAGAGAAAAACAGCATTCAGTGTCACTTCTCTAGGAATCTCTTCTGCCTCCATCATGAAAAGACTGGACCAAGAATTGTCTCCACCAATATACTGATTTAGCTCCAGCTTGAAATGTAAATGAATTAATAAAAGTATTTCTGAAGAGATGGTATTGCACTGGCATAATTTTAGTTTTTCTAAGAAAACTGTCTTTCTGAGTGATCTAATAACAGAGAAGGAGCCAGCAGCCTGATCAGCACAGTAAGTACTGGACTTGGTAGGGCCCGAATGGCAGCAGTCAAGAAAAATCTTAGGGTACCTACCAAGCAGCAGCTGATTCTCTCTTCTGATACATGCTCATCGCTCTTTCTGTGACAAGAAGCAGAAATTCTGCCTTATTTGAACTATACACATTTGTCTAATTCTTTAAAATCCCAGCAGTAGAAAGATTCCCTTTTCATAAATTTCCATTTATTATGCTTGTAGCTAGATATTGTAATATGGAATTCTTTTATCCATGTATATTGCGCATCTATAGATTTTATGTTTTCACACATCACACGAAAAGCATATTTCAAAACTATTGCGTTATGATGTGCCAGGAGAATATTGCTGTGGGAATGCAGACACATTATCAAAAGTACAGTATAAAACAGGGCGATGGGTTGCACGCTAGCCACAAGAGAAGAAGCCCGGAGGTCCAGCTGCACCCTCTGGTACAAAGCGGCACCGACACGAAAAGGGTAGAGAGGGAGCTGCTCACCCAATGGAGCTTCTCCTGGCTGACTGGAGGGTGTGCACAGGCAGAGAGGAAGAAAGAGGAAGGAAGGAAGAGGAAGGAAGGAAGAGGAAGGAAGGAAGAGGAAGGAAGGAAGAGGAAGGAAGGAAGAGGAAGGAAGGAAGAGGAAGGAAGGAAGAGGAAGGAAGGAAGAGGAAGGAAGGAAGAGGAAGGAAGGAAGAGGAAGGAAGAAAGAGGAAGGAAGAAAGAGGAAGGAAGAAAGAGGAAGGAAGAAAGAGGAAGGAAGAAAGAGGAAGGAAGAAAGAGGAAGGAAGAAAGAGGAAGGAAGAAAGAGGAAGGAAGAAAGAGGAAGGAAGAAAGAGGAAGGAAGAAAGAGGAAGGAAGAAAGAGGAAGGAAGAAAGAGGAAGGAAGAAAGAGGAAGGAAGAAAGAGGAAGGAAGAAAGAGGAAGGAAGAGGAAGGGGACTCCTCGTGTGGGTTCCACGGAGAAGGTTTATTGGGAAGATACCAGGAACTAAGCACACTAAAGGGCCCCGGAACGGGGAGCCAAAAAAGCTGAGTGTGGCCAGGGATTTTATAGCGGGGATGGAAAGGCGGGGATAAGGAATGCAGCCAATGGAACAAGGGGAAAGAGACAGGGTGGAAGCTGAGGAAACCAATGGGATTAACACAGAGGCGGGACTTGGGAAAGGAACCAATGGCGGTTCAAGTAGCATAGAAGTTTCTAGAACTTCTACGTATTAACTAAGGGAAATGAATATTAACAACTTGATACATAAAATACGGAGGGGAAGCCATGAACCGATCATAAAGAACGTGTAGATCAGGGAGCTGGACGATTATGGGCTCTCCCCCTAAGTGCAGGGTGAGTTGTTACAGTTCGGTGCCTGACCACCGTAAGCGGTCTCGGTTGTAGCCTCAGGGTGAGGGCGGCTGCAGCCACCTGCCCCGCCACCACAGGCAACAGGGAAGGGAGAGGCAGGCGGGAAGGAATGCTGAGTTCCGGGAATATGTGCCTCTGACTTACCGTGCAATGTTCATAAAGCGTCTTAATTTTATTTTGGCATACTTTAGATATAAAATAAGCAGTATGTCCTTCTGCAAGGCTGGAAGAAATGTTAACTGGTTCAATCATGCCTTTTGAAAGCAAAGTTGGGATTTCTGTCATCAGCACCAAGATGAGCCAAATCAGGCTCAAAGACTGTAAATCTTTACATGCCAAAGAATAACGCTACATAGATGAAAATTTCATGGCCAGACACAAACTGTGGTAGACGACTGAAGGATTATTGTGAAATAAAATACAGTAAATTTAAGTTTTCCTTGAACTGAAACCGAAGGATTCCTTTATTACCTTCCCAGCTATCTATAGATGCTTTCTCATACAGTTTATTTTCACACACTATATCCCCCCTATACTATATGTATTTCATCCTGAATCTTTTAGCAAAGTCTGTATCTAACTTATATATTGTCCCTTAAGTTTAAAACTAATTTTGTGCTTAAGTGCTCCCCAGGATTGAACCTTCTTGGGGCCACATGCAGGATTTTTCTCCTCCTGGGATGATGGGAGCTGTGGCAGTGTGTGCACACCATGCCAGGCCTGAGATCAGCTGCCAAGTGTGGACACCCACAGAGGATTTTCTTTACAAAACTATCTTAAAAATAGTAATGTCTGTCTCTTCCAGCTATACTGGCAGACACTGTTTTCCCAAAGATCCAGATACACAAGACCTTGTTATCAACTGCAGCTTTTACCCAACTTACAAGTAAGTTAGTGGGCTGGAAATCACACATTTTAGAAATATTTTCTGAAGGATGTGATCATATTTGCTGCCCTTGAAAGTGTTTAATGTTGCATGTTCATTACATATTTTTGTGTTACTTAATTTAAAAGGTTTTCAAAAAATACAAACTGACACAGAGTGGATTTATAGATGCTTAGAAAGTAATAAGAGATATTTAATACACAAAAGACAAAAACTCATATAGCTACACTGACATGCAATTAATAGATTTCTAAAAAGCTACTAGCAAAGTGTCTTTCCAAGGTTTACATTTCAGTCATTTGAGTCCTTTCTATGGAATACCATCCACTAAAACACAACATTCTGAAGTCTTTCTGCTAACTTAATGTAGAAGTACTACTGAGAAGAGTTAGCTTTTTAATAATGGGGTCAAAATATTTTAAGAAATATCACTTCACGAACTATAACTAATCAATTTGCACCTGTGTTATGTGGAGGAGGCACACTATCCACTTTGGACAGCAGTGCTGAGATGTACTGAGGTTTGCATAATGCCAGCGAGCTATATTAGTACTTAAGGGCTTGTGAATAAGAATTTTACTGCAGTCACAACATATACATTGGGCTCTTCTAGTAAATTGATCACTCAAATAAAAAGAAAGGAATGTTTTTGATCTGCAAAGAAGATGAGCAAAAACTAAGCCTGCTCATGTTAACTCTGCATTAGGGAAAAAAATGAACTTTGATCTATCATATTGTGGAGCTGCTTGTATTTCAATGGCAATTTATCAATTTTTAATAGTCAAAGCTCCCAAGCAGTAAAAGCTTCTTAGACTTCCCAATCTCATAGCCACTACTTAAAATTTTTATTCTGCATGATTTACTGTTTGGAAGCAAGAAAGCAACACAATTTCTTAAGGATTCTTTCTTTTATACAAATTGATGAAATGGAGTCCAACACTACGAATTTTGTTCTTCCTCATGCTGGTGTAAAAGAAGTGCAAAATCCCACCTTAGTGCATCTGAACCTTTCTTAGCTAATCTAACAGATAGCACGGAGTATCAGCAACGGGACTGAGCTAAGGTCAGGATGCAGCAGCAGCAGCATCCCCAGCCCTTCAGGGAACGCTTCCTCCTGCAGGGATGGAGCGGGGTCGGTGCCACCCCTCGCCCTGCTGGCAGTGCCCGCTCCAGCCCAGCCCGGGGGGCTCCCAGCCTGCAGGGAGCAATTAGGAAGCTCTGGCTGTGCCCCAGCCACCACAACTGCTGCAATTTGTCTTTGCGGGGACAGAACAGGTTCCCCTGCTTCCTCCCCCCACACCAGGAGGGTGGGAGAATCTTTCCCAAGGTGGCGGATCCAGCTCCACGGTTAAGTCCCAGCTTTTCTGGCTAAGGTGTGCCCTGTATTCCTAAGACAATGGAGACGTGAGGATGCTTAGCACCCTGTGGGCCTATCACACAAGTGAATCTAAAATAAGCTCAAGACTGTCTTGTTTTAAAAAGGTTACCTTGGAAAGTCCAAAGCACAAGGAGAAGCATTTAAGACTGCAGATCCAAACTTGTGTGTTGTTACTGCTAGACATGAAAGCCTAAGATCAGAATTCAGAATTCAACCACTCTGACTCAAAAATACATCAATGCATTTGCTAAATGGAAACCCCACTTGCATCACATCATAATGTCACAAAATGCAGAAAATTACAAATCAGTTTTAAGGCAAAATACATGACAGCAAAATATAAGTACACAAAAACTACATTAAATATCAGTCTTCATTTGTCCCTACCCGTTCAACTTACCTCTCAGTTCCAAACTCCTCACTGCAGTGCACAGCTTGAGATAGTCTAAGATCCATTTTAGAGTGGACTGAAATATAAATGACAGTTCGTACTACACATGAACATAGACAACTGTATAAAATATTTAAATAAAGACAGAAAAGAACAGAGGAAACCAACAGAGCCTTTGGCAGACCCAGCCTTTGGGAATTTAGCAGCTTGAGATTCATTGCAAATTTCATCTTTAATGTTATTTTTAGTTCAATATTTTGTAGCACTCAGAAGTAAATCTTTGTGTGCTGTCTCTCCTCCTGCTTGTGCTGCTTCCTTTTCTGATCTTTTCTTTTAAAGAAACCTAATATATTTTCAATACAATTGATTTATAACATGTTTTGTGATATTTGTTAAAGTTATCCTGTTTGTTCATACAATTTGGTGAAAACCATTACGCTATTGTTTCTTTTAAAGTGCTGAATATTGCTTGTCATAGCTGAACAAAACAAGACCCCCCAACAGTCTTTGTTCCATCACACCTTGTGTTGCATTAAATTCTCTGACATTAATTTTGATTCTTGGGTTAGAGTCAAATTCTTTTTGTTAACCTCTCACTGCTGCTCCAGATACTGCCACACACAGTGCATTTCCAGAGCAGTTTTGATTTTTATCCTGGAATCTGTCCTTTGTCTCTCTCCTCAGCAATCTGACTGGAATGACACACAAAACACAGGACTGGGGGTGGTGCAGAGAGGATGCTGGACAGCTACCAGCTGTAAGAACATGGAAACTGGTGTGTTCACACCCTAGTCCACCGCACTGAAGATTGCTATCTGTCCATGCTCAGGTGTCTTGTACAAAGCCTACTGCTATCTTTTAATTGACTTTCCAAGCCCTTCCCCTTCTTGCACTTGCAGAGAACTCAGTGATCATATTCTCCCATTACTGTGCTTATGATTTAATAGTTGGGCTGCAGAAAATGGCCTTAAAATGGGCTATTCCATATCTATGGAACTGAAACGAACACCGTAATGTGACACGAGATGGGAACCATGCAGGACATATAAAATAAGACTAAGGCTACTTATCTGTGCAGTATGAACACTGTAAAACTACTTTTGCTTTAATTAATTTTAATTTCATCAGGCTGCAGTTGGAGTTGGGAATTTTTCCTTTTTTTTCATAGAAGGATTCACAAGAGGAGAAGGAGGATCTTGCCTGATCACAAGGCTTTACAATTGAAAGAGGCTTTTTTTATTTCAAAAACCTGATTTCTAACATATAGAGACATTATTTATCAGTTCCCTCAAATGCAAGGACTAGGACTAAATGATCAGGCATCAGTCTTAAAACAAACAAAAGAGGTATTTTATCCTCACAGTGCATAATGAAATTACAGAACTCATGGCCATAGGATGGTGTGGAGGTCAAAAGTGTAAATGGACCATTAAAAGGGATTACATGAAATCATGGAAATGAAATCCATCACTAGCTACTAAACATGATGATCAAGATCCAGCCTCCAAATCAAAATGTCTCTGACACTGATCTTCAGAGGGCAGGAGCACACAGAGGAAGAAGGATTGCTCTGTATGAGAGATATATCAGAGTTCATACACTTTTTCCCCAGACATTTGCTCCTCTCACTCTCAAAGGGAAAACACTGGATATTTTGTCTGACTCAGGGTGGCAGCTACTGCGTGTGTTCTAAAGTCTTCAAAAATCCCAACTCATTTTATTTGACACTGTATGTTTTAGAAATGTTTCCGTTTTAAATTCAAGATAATTAGGGGGAAAAGCCTGTAGAGAGTCAAACAGAGGGCAAAAAGAAACAAAAGTACCCAGAAAAGATGGACTTCAGAACATTTTTCATGAAAGTCATATTTTTCCCTAGAATTGTGCGTTAGGGTCTCATTTTGCACTACAGAAAAATAATTCCATCCAGTGATAGAAAGAAATGAAGTCCCCAATACAGAAACCTATGCAGTGCCCACCTTCCAAAGTTGCTGAGAGGCTGGAGAAACCTGACAGAACCATCCTGCAAATCTGAAATAAGTCCCTGTGGCCTCTGCAGTGCTGAAATCACTGCTCGCCATTGCTTTCACTGCACTGAATCATTTGGGCCTCTCCCTTTCTGTGTGAGTCAGGTTGTGAAAACTGAGCCTTCTCTGGCCTGTAGGATTCATAAACACCTGCCCCATTAGCCCACTTTCACTATTTGTCTAATGACAACCACAAGTAATGACTTGACTCAAGTCATGTCAATATTCTGCCAAAAACTACCATTTTGCCCTCTTAGCCACCTCCTCCCACCCACCCATAGGTTATGGAACTGTGGGATGGTTGCCAGAGAAATGCAATAAAAAGTAGGAAATGACATATACAAATAAAATTCACTTACCTAAAAGCCCTGTTCATCAGATCTCTTTGTGCTGCCTCCTCCCCCACCATCCAGTCCTTTACTTCCAGCACTTGTTTCTCCTCTCTCTTAATTTCCTCTTCCTTTGCTGGCTTTTTTCTTCACATGTTCTACTTTCTGTACTTTTTTTTTCTTCTCTTTTTATGCCCTATTTTTTTCCTTTGGCTGAAAAAGAATAAATGAATGCTTTTATATTTTTCCCTTGCTTTAGAGCCAGTAAAGCATTATGGAGTCATTTTACCATTTTTGCTCCCTCTTCCCAGTTTTTCTGCCACCACTTCTATTGTGGTTTTGTATTTTTCTTCTGCCCTCCCTCCAAAGCCATCAGTCCCTCCTTTCAAGTACTTCTTCCTCTGTGACTTCATGTCCTCTTTGGAGCTCCTGTTATGTCCTAGTGCAGTCTGAAATTATCCAGATTTCCAGGTGGATTTCTTGGGCTTCTGAAGTTTTGATGGTGGAGAAAGGTCATCCTAAACACATGAAGCAATGCTGAGTCCTTCTGATGGCAAGTTTCTGGGTGCACAGCTGTGGCTTTAGGGAGAAGCAGGGGTGGGAACTGGAGCGGAGCAGAGTCGTATTCCAGTGGTCAGGGAAAATATCCCCCCTTGCTTGACTCTAAGTCACTTGTTTCACTCTTATTTCCTTGGCCTTCAAATGTTCTAAATCATTGCCTGAGAATCCATTCCTGAAATCTGGAATCTTTATCCTCATGGATGGCCTTCCTGCCAAGAGTACACAATAACTAGGAGTAGCACTTAGCTTGTGGTTGCTCACATTTTCCTGGTACTTAAAACCCTTCTGAAGACTGTCTGTGGATCCCAGCAGGATTTCGCTGCTCTGATTTGGGTTGCACTTGCTGCAGGGGAGCCTGGCCCATGCTGAGCTGTGGCCCCTGGAAGCTTTGCAGGGTCATGTCTAAACATACAATGACCACAAACTGGTGTTCTTGGAGGTTTAGCCTGGCTATAAACCATTGAACAATTTTAATTCATCCCCATTCCCCTTCATTCCTGTTAGGTGTAAGTACATTTAAGGCTTACAGGGAAAAACATTATTTCAGGTTTGTGAGATAAGATGGTGAAAAAATGGAAGCAGCACTAGCTTTCGTATATATTTTCTGTGCTAAGAATTGAGAGAATGGGGAATTAGGTCTAAAGTAACAAGCAGAGAATGGGAAAGAGCCTGACTAGCTGAGAATTTCATGCTGTAAACATTATTCTAGAAATAATCTTTTTGTGTTTCTGTTCTTTACCTTTTTAACAGCACAATTACCCATGACAATATCAATTGAACAAGACTTTAAAAAAAACCCACACGAGCCACCTTAATGAAATACCAAGCACAGCTCAAACAACAAAAAAGATTCCCATTTTGGGGGCTTTTCTCCATTTATATTAACGATCAGTTTTTCTGTGGAAGAATTGCACAATATGGGTTTTTCCTGCTTGTTCATAATAGGTCATTCATTAAAGAAAATACTGGGAAATTATTTTCTGTGTCGGTGGATACAGGATGCCATCTGGGAGCTGAAAAAATGAACAGAAATCAGGCCGAAAAAAAAAAAATTATTAAAAACATGAAATTAGTTGCACTTAGAGAAAGCAGACGAACACTTTCACAATGCCAGCCCCAGCAGCTAGGCTGCAGTAATTGGCGCTTTGTCCATGCACTCACGGGAGCGGCCGGGGGTTCCTCGGCAGGCTCTCCCTCGGGGATTCAGTGCCACATTTCCCCCGGGGCTTGTCCCTCTGTCCTGCTCGGCCCCGGGCTCACCAGCGCCGCATGGATGCTCTTTGTCATTTCCTCCTGCAGCTTTCCCCAGCTGTCTGCTCACTGGCACTTCTCCATTCCTCTCCTTTCTGCTTCCAGTGCTCTGCTTCCTTTATTCCAAGGTGCTCTCTGGCTCGCCCTGTAACACAAGGCTACCGTGATACATCAGGCATTCTCCTCCCCTGGTCCAAAAACAACAGGTAGATCAGAAAACCTCTTAAAATGAGAAATTGGCTACTCTGACTCCAGTTCCAGGGTAATCGAAAATTCAGTGTTCACCATTTTGGGGTAAGGTGGATGGCTTAAGTTAGAAGGGGGATGTCTATGTCAGCTGATAAGGAAATCACAACAATATAGTGAGAAATATATTAAGATGAATATGGCCATATGCCAATTTTTTCCCCCTCATAAATAAGACCCTTGTTTACCAAATGTTCAATTTTGGTTATGTCACTATAAAAATCAAGCAGCTGGTAATTCAGGCTTGATTAGCAGGTCTCCAGTTTTGATTAGTAAATTACTGTAGTAATCAAGGTTAATTCTCATTTCAGAGCTATGCCACAGATTTTATTTCTTCCAGACAACTGGATTTATCATTCTGGAGAAGGAATATTTTAATAAATATTACAAAAATATCCAGAAAGAGATTAAAAAAGCAGATCCAAAGGGGTTTTGAAAAAATGGGGAATCAGAGCAGCAAGGCTGCTCAAACATGAAACAGTTAATGTCCTAGGAATAAAATTCCAAGCTGCAATTTTGCCGTAGATTTCCACATAATATATGCAGAGATTGCTAATTCCTTTTACCTAGTGTTTCTATTTCTATCTTTAAAAATTGTTTTCTTTGGATCTTCATCTTTCATTTTAAAAGAAAAAAAAGTATACAGAGAGGCTTAAAAAGAAGCCCAAGAGACCATTATTAGTATAAAGATAAACAGTAGAATGGATTCTAACTGAGCCAGAAAACATCACTGCAGAATTTACATAAAATTTAGTTTTCAACCAAACATATTGCACATCCAGTTCCAGCTCATCTCATAATGAATATTCAAGCTTTTGAATGACCCACATGTCCCATAAGTGAGCAAGAGTCCCCAAAAGCCATCACTGTTGTTGAAGAGGCACAATATTAAAAAACACTGAGAATTCATTAGGGATTTTTTTTTTTTCCAAGAAACTTTTACAGAATCTTTAGCCTGCAAATGCTGCGATTATTTGAGCATACAAGTCTGTCAGGGATTTGAGTCTGGATAATAAACTCTTATATGGTTTTTAATTAGGATAATATTATTATTTTCTAGTCATAATTCTGGGTCAGATTCTGTGTATCTCTCTCACATCTCTTTTGTATAATTAGAGACTAAATTATCTAAAATAAATATGAAGTTTTGCTTTATCTACTCAGTACTGCATGCTTTTTCCTAGATAGGAAAGAACAGGCAATTTTTAGATCTATCGTAGTATTCCACTCAAAATATTGAGATAAATTTCTCCTCAATAACACAGAAAGAATTGACTAAAGAAGCCCTAAAATATATGTATATAGAGACCAATTACTGAGAATACAGTAAAAACTGAATTCAGTATAAAATTATGCAATTCCTATGTCCTTTGAGGGAAAAAGAAAACCAAAACCACAAACCCAAACTCCCTTTTCTAGAAAAAAAATGCCATGTCCTTTTATAAAAGGCTAGGGAGGAACCTGGAATTTACTTCTGTTTGCATATTCCACTGGACTAATTTTGCTACAAGCACTTCCCTTATGCCAATGGAAATTGGGGGGTTTTGAATCAGACCAGCATCAACTGTGCTTCTAATTCAGCACCTTGTTCCTGATGATGGCAAACAGAAAATGCTTCAAAAGGTTCCTTCCCAGTGCTAGAAAGTCAATAGCCATCTTATGGCCTGAAGCAAGGAGATCCTTATCCTTCCTGCCTCTTTCCCTTTATAAAGAAGTCCTAGATATTTAACATTAGGTCTTATCTGCATGGTTCATTTACAGCCCAGCATCTAATGACCCAAACGTTGGCAGAAAGTGGAAAGCAACCTGATCTATGAACATTTATTTAAGATTAACACTTTGTTAAAATATCAATTTGGGTGGAAAGTAAGCATATACAGGCTGGATTTACTGTGGATGTTAAGACTTGCCTCACTTTCACTCAGCAGCAGATTAGGAAGCCCCAAAATTTGCAAGAGAAGAGGAGAAAAACATATTTTCAGGCAGAAAGCCTGTAAAACAAACATCATACTGTGGGAAAAAAAAGTGTGTGTGCTTTTTGCAGTCTGCCTTATACGTGCAAGACAAGATTCACCTGGAAAAGGAAGGGGTGGGGTGTGGGGGGAAGTAATTGCAACCAAGCCACTGCATTTATAGGGGACTTCCAGAGATTTCTGGCTGGTCTCCAGTAGTACAACAGCTCTTTGAATCTGGCAGATTTTACTCATTGCTTTTGCGCATGTTTTTATTTTTGGCTTTGGCTTTCCTCTCCTTTGCAGCTCTTCCAAGTTCCACAGGAGGAAGCACACAGCTGTCGCTCCTCAGGAACTGCACAGGAGACAGTGGCCCCTGTAACCACCTCTCCCACCAACAGTTCTGCTGCAGGCACGTACAAAGAGCTTGAGATTCATCCCCAGATCCACTCCGAGCCAAACTGATTCCCCAAGACTTTGGTGAATTATAACCAGCAGCTTTCAGGCTATGGTTGCAATATGGATAATGATATATTTGGGTATATTATCAAAATTCAGAAAAACATTCAAAACTACAGCCCCCAGAAGTTTTGTGTTGCCCTAGTGGGAGATAAAAACATTGAATGGGAAGGAAGAACTGCTTCTCGACCCCTTGGGTAGAGACAGGGTGGCCTACAACTGACTCTGCTGGGTATTCACCACCTTTTGCCAACCTCCAAGCAGTCAACATGAAGGGAATACAACCAGGGAGTCACTGCCATCTTGTAATCCCCTGCAGGACAATAGTTTTCTTAAGAGCAGCCTGGCCTAGTGTAAATGAGAAAAGTCATAAGGTTTCTGGAAAGGTATTTATTTTATCCACAGGTAGGATTGCAACACTGAATGTGATAGTCTCTATTTAGGGTGATTAATAGTATGTTATGTTGCTTGTTTTGAGTAAAGACTATAGGCCAACTCCTGCCCTGGCTCAACTCCCATTGAAGTCAATTGTTTAGCCTGAAAAATGGATTACAGGATGTGGCTATAATTTATGCATACAAAAATGCAGAGGATTCTACCTTAGAAACAGTAATTTTTATTTATGTGCACTGCAGTAGTGCCTAGAACCTGAGATTCCTTGCTCAGGATGGTATCCAAGTGCACAAGAATTACAGGCATGGTCTGTACCCCAAAGAGTCTTTGATCTAAGCAAAAGACAAGCGACAGCAAACAGATGGGGAGAGGGGCAGAAATGACAAGGTAACTGGGAGATAATTATGATCACTATGCAGTCACAGCACATCAGCTGCTTAACCACTATCATTTTTTTAAGGTGTCACAGCAGAGGAGAGTTTTAAGGGAGGATGTGAAGAAGGGCAAGTTTGGTAGCTGGCAGATTTTTGTAGGAGTGGGCCCTTGCAGAAGAAAACAAAATGACTACAGTCCAAAATTTTAAAAAATCAACTTTTCAAACAAAAATCTGTTGTGAGTGATGGATACACATTGATCTGTCAGTACCTTGTGGAAGTGATAGGGATAAACAGACTTGGGAGAGCCTGTGGAGGCCTTAAAATATCCACAGGATGGTTTTGGCTGCAAGAGAAAAGAAGGAGCTGATGAAAGGGTGCATGGTGGAAGAGGGACATGATACAATACGAACTTTGAAAATGGACCCCTGCAGTGGAGTCAGAGAAAATGGGCAAGATAAGTGCCTGCCAAGCCTGGAGAAACCAGGACTCAATGCTGGGCTTTAAATTTGGGCTGTGCTTGTCAAAGGGTCAGACATGAAGTACAAGAATCAGAAGGTTTGTCCTAGCAAGCATAAATCTAGAGAGAAAGATGTAGAAAGACATAATGTCTAGAAAGACACAATATCTAGAAAAAAATTGGGCCTAGAACCTGAGATGACAGTGCTAAAACAGTGATCACAGTGATTTAGTTTTTGTTCTGCAAGATGCTGCTGGCATGAGAGTCTCTGTACTTGAACAGGGGAACACTTCTGAGACTTGTTATACCTTAGTGCATAAGCAAAGTATATGGAAAAATGAGAAAAACGGATGACAAAAAGAACAAAAACTCCCCTTTAAACATGTTATGGCTTTTTGGTTTAATTTTTCTCCCTACAAAGTTAGTAAGCTTATATTTCAATAAATCAATGAAAACAAACCATTTCTTTTTGTCACACATATATGCTCAATTTTTGTGTGTCATTGTGGGAACTGAATAAAAGAAACCTAGGCATGGAGCTGCTTACACAAACTTGTAGGAGTAACTTTTGGAGAGCCTGAGCATTTGCAACTCCAATCTTACTGTGAACAAAAATAGAAAGGACACTATGCATGCTACTGCAAAGCAATTTTTATATTATAAATATGTTTAGGTGGTATCTAAATTACCACCAGAGCTCTGACCTTGGTTACAAATGATCATAAAGTAAAGAATACTTTGAAGTGCCCCAAATTGTAGATCAAAATGCTTGTATATTCATCACTTTGACTAAGATCCAGCCAAGATTTTCTTGGCTAATAAAGACTGTAAATTAAATAGAAAACAGGCCCAGTAAAGAGAGGTCATGGCTGCTTTTTTAAATGCTTACAGTCCTTTAGGGCAGGATGTCTGTGCTGCTTTAATTGTTTAGAGTTTCACTTTCTGCCATGGGAGCTGCAAATGTGGAAGCCTCTGTCTCATAATACTGCAATATAAACCTCCATTTAAACTTGATGGGTCCCTTCTCATTGGAGTTTTATTTTCCAGGCACTTTTGTGATGTGCTCTTTTATGAGCAGTGTGAATAAATATGATGGCAATATTACCTATGCAAATAGGCAGAACTAAAGTGTCTAGGGTTAAGAAAAAACAACAAAAATTCTGCTTTAAAACAGAATCAAAGACCCAAAACATTAGCTACATTTTTCTTATTTTAATAATGAGTTTGTTCTTGCCAGCCAGCATTTCTCTGCAGCACAAACTACCCATGATCTGATTGGCAAAGTGTGAAACTGAACCTAATTTCGGTCTTATTTTTATTCTTCTTCAGTGTGTAAATCAGTGACCACACTGGGACTGCTCAGTAGTCCTAACTTTTGGGAGGATCAGATGCTTTCCCCTCCTACCTTTTCCCAGTCCACATGGAGAAGCTGCCTGGCTGTGCTTGATAGCATGCAAACAAATATCCTGTTGTATTAGGACCTATGATTTATCACTCCATCCCATGGCAGGGGTGTTATGAGCAGTGCTCTGCATTCCCTAATGAGCAGAATTTGGTTGTTTGAGGACTCTCCAATGAATCAACTTTATAGAGAGTCTTGAATGGCACTCAAAAGAAACATCTTTGGGGATCATGGCTTTAAAATACAGGACAATTTCCCACTTTTTGTCCTGCTGGAAAGTTGTGATCTCCCCAGGCTTTAAATGGTTTCTATATTTAAGTGATAAAATCATTGTGACTCACCAGAGCAGGACATTGGATGGTGTCCGATTCTGTCATTTTGTTTGCCTGAAAAGGAGCCAAGAATGAAGATCTACAAAGCAGATTATGGATTTTGTACATCTCAGTGAAAAAACGTGATTGCTAGAGAAAAGTGAGCTGTCAGCTCTTCGTGATAGTCATGCAAAGGGTGAAAATGGAAGGACAGAAGACGGGAGAGCTTGAATGGAGTGTATGTTACTGGTAAAACACCCCATCCTTAGTTATAATAAATTAAAATTTCAGTTGTGCTAGAATCACACTAAAGTCCAGATTTCTCAGGATTAGCCCAGAAATTAAGCCTTTACTAATTAGGGTGTCATGATATTATTTGATACAAGGCACTCTTTTTGGGGAGCATAGTGCAGCAGAAAATAGACAATAGCCAGTACTTCACCAGATAGCACAGGTCCTCCGTAAAATTCACATTGCTCCTGGTGATATTTTCCTATCCTTTAAGCTGAGGTTGGCCAGATTCTGTTTTTAGTTACACCATTGTAGAGCTGAAATAAGAATACAAGAACCCATTGAATTGATGAGGATTTTGTGAAACAAACCCCAGACAAAAACCACTGAAGTCACAAACAAGACATTCCTATCTTCCCTGTATTCTGCACTGTGCTTTTTCTTTGTCTCCTTCCTTGTCACTTTTCTTTCTCAACCTCTGTACTTATTTTATTCCATCCTCTCCTACCCATTTCTATTGATGTTTTTTATGGCTTTGGGTGGGTGGTTAACTGGCATTAGGAAGAAAAGCCGTACAAAAATATATCCACATATAGTACCAGCGAGAGCACCTGCCTCCTTTCTCTTAGTTACCTCAATGTCATTATGAAACAAGCTATATATTTATTATCTAAACAATATTAAACAGTAGGGAAAAAAAAAAAAGAACAGTGTGGTGTTCAACAGAGAGAGAAAAGGAGCAGTTAAATGAGTACCTTAATTTCTTGCTATTGAGAAGCTGTTACTATAACAAACAGCAGCAAGACTTTTTAAATCAGGCCTCTGGAACAAAGCATTCCAGTGTCACTTTTACATTAGTGATTGCAGTTGATGTCATTTTCACAAAACAAAATTATAACCGAAATGGATATTTCAGGTCAAAGTGCCACAAAGAGTATATAGATACATTTCCATCAATAAATCTGCCCTCTTCCTGCCCTGACATAAGTGTTCAACCCCTTGTGATTGACGTTTTTACCACTAAATTATACTATGTCTGCTTCTAGAAGAAATGTCTCCATTACAAAATTAGCTAACCATCAACATAACATAAAATAACTTCAACATGGTGTCATTTCACAAGAATATTGATTCTCACAGACTTACTGGATTAAATCCTGGTTTCCCATAAAAGGAGCAGCCATTATGTCTTTGGTAGACAGAAAAATATATATTGTGGAAAGATGTATATCTGGGTGATTAAAACTTCATTGCTGAGCTCAGAAGCACAAAATTTTGTCCCATGGCAATCTGAAATAAAGAAAATGGTCAAAATACAAGTTTGAATTATACATAAGAACAAGGATAAATACCAGCTACAAGTCTGTCATTTTATTTTCCTCTGCTGGAAGATACTTTGACTATTGGTTCCACAGGAAAAGTCATCAGTTATTCTTGATTGACTACTGAGTCTGCCAAAATCTTTTCAAGACCTTGAGCATGTAGCTTTTCATTCTTTTACCTCACCCTTAGTGCTAACGCCTCATACCTCACAGGATGTGTCGACCAACACCTGAAAAGACTCTGAAATTCTTAGCTGAGCAAAGCTATTTAAGGGCAAACAATTACGATATGCAGCTGTAGTTTCTTTGCATATTGAAACTGTAGAAAGACAAGCTGCTTAGAGGACAGATTTTTTGATGGCCTTCTCTACTCTGTTTTTATAGAGTTGCCCTACATTTAGCATTGAAATAATAATGGGCTAAACTCATTCTGGGCACAGCTTTGTGATTTTAACGAAATTACGTTGGGGATAAATTTGGCCCAATTCTCTGTGGTGAGTGGCACATTAGAGAAGATCCTAAATGAGAAAATACCACTACTATGACCACGCTCAGTCCTGGTATATACGATATTTCGATTTTCAGACTGATTCTTCAAATACAGATGAAAAGCTATGTCTCCATTAAGCGAGGCCAATGTCAGTTGTTGTATACACTGTGCTATCCTGAAGCCTTCTAGTCTGATGAGGGCTGGTGGTGTGCTCAGAGAACAGGAGTGAACAGCTGCCAGATTTCTCACATTCAATCAAGTACTTTTCATCTCTCTTCATCTTAGAATGAGTCTTTAAAATCCAATTGGTGCTGCACTCCCTTGCAGAGAAGGACTGGGTGCCATGCCAGTTCCAGGAAGACTATCAGTAACGAGGTGGAAGAGACGTGGGGGAAGCAGGAGGCTGCTGGGGAGGATTGCAATTACAGAGTCTGTGCAGGGCAGGGTGTATTCCTTGAGAAACGGCTGCGATGGCAAAGCTCCATCCCTCGACCACAGCTGGTGCATGTTTGTGGGGCAGGGGCACACATGGGGCTCTGCTCAACAGCTCCCTCTTATTCTGGCTCTGTGTGGCAGGAAAAAGGAGCACTTCACCTTGGGAGAATCACAGTCTGTGGCTGCTTGCTAGTGAAGGATAGTCTGTCACCATTCATCCCTGCCCATTAAGGCTGGGAGAGGACAATGTTACCAGTCTCTGCCCATTCAATCCTTTTTTGTTGGCACATTACTATTTTATCATTTTGATCTTCTCCCTACTGAAGATAAAAGACACCATGGGCGGGATTCATGAATGACTACTGTTATTTATCGACCCAGGACTTTTTGAACATTTTTTCCCCTCTGATTCATGAACCACTTTTCCATATTCGAAAAGCAGTTCATAAATCGTTCAGCACCAGCAGAAATTAATAATAATGAATTCATTTACATAAAAGGACTCATCCTGCCAGTTGCTGATAATGTTTGAAGCCAGAACCTTGTCGGCACACAGGATTTTTGCTGGCAGTGCAGGAAATAATCTTTTGTTTATAAATTAATTAAAACATACTTTTCCTCTGCTTTTTAGAGCTGCTATAGGGACATTGGGTAACATATTGTGCATTTTCTTTTCTGTTTTGGTTTTTTCCCTAAAAAAATGGTATTGCCCAGAGTGGAAAAAGGGATATTTGATAGCATTAAGAGTCAGACTTCTAAGAGAGAGGAATGTGTTTTGATTTGTTTTAGTGTTTTGAGTGAGGATTTCTTCTTAAGCCATTGGCAGTTGCATTTCACAAGGCTTGGTTTGAATGTATTCTTTCCTGTGGATCCGTCTGTGTTCAGTCTTCCCCTCCCTACGTCTCATCCTGAGTTTCAAATTCAAGTGAACTTAAAATCATAACAAGAACCTCCCACGTTTCCTCTGAACTCAAACCCACAAGTTTCACATGATTCTGATGCAAAGCTATCTATAATCAGTCCCAGGTTTATTTTTGGAAAGGAAGGATGACCCTGAGTGAGCACTTCCATAATGCCAGCCAAGGGGTAGTATGTGTGAATGGATGTTTAATGCCACATGTGCTCTGTGTGTTTCATTATATCTGAATGCCCCAAAGCAGTGCCCCTTCCCCAGGACCAGATTTACTCCATTTACCCAAATGGAGCTCCATGGGACCTACACTGCTGCAAGAGAATGGGGTGTTTGAAGCATAAGGGCAGTGTTTCACACCACACTAAAGCCTAAGCTAAGTTGCAGGCTGTTGCTGTGAAGAGAGCCCTGCTCCCCCTTGCCCAGACCTCGCGGTCTTGCTGTGCTGTGGGACAAATTTCACAGAAAAATAACACTTACAAGCCCACCCCATAAATTTTCCTTTGGATCATCAGTCCAGCAGAGTCAGTACCACACACCTCTCACCTCAGTGCTTTCCTGGCTGGTCTCAGACTCCTCCAGGTGACTCCATGTACCAGGGAGATCTGTAGCTCCTGTGAAGCATCTTCTCTTCCCATGTGCTCTTCATGGAGACTCCATGCCTACAACAAAGTTCAGCTTCCAGTTCAGAGCTCAAGCCTACAAATTCTGCACAGCAATAGCCAACACCGCTACATTTTCAGTTGCTTTCTGCATTCAGGCCCTGCTCTTTCCAGAGAAAGCCAGGAAGGCCCCATGCATGCTGCCTTTCCAAGTCACACACAAGAGCACTCGGAGAGATTTGCAAGGAGGGAAATGAAATAACCATATGAACATTTTACACAAAAAATAGCCTAATTATCTTTTAATATTCTGAAAAGACTAAAACACTTGAGTGTCAAGTATCACTGCAAATGAGTGGAAATGTTTATTTCTTTATGTACAGCACCATTATTGGAAATTGGGATATGGAAAATGATTTGCTGGTTTGGTCAAATTTTTAGGGTTGGAATTTGTCATTTGGTATTCTGATTTTTATTTGTATTCAAGCTTTTGCTTGGCAAACAGAACTGAGTGCTATCACAAAGACTAGAAGTTGGAAATGTGTATTATTAGTCTGATCTGCATCATATGTATGTATATGGCTTTAATAGAAAAACCACTTTTAAAAACAACAACAAAAGGCCTGAATTGTCTGTTTCTACTTTTGCTCTTAATTGGTGGCATCTGGGTTTGTTGGTATTGAATGAAACTTTTATTTTGTGTTTTTGAGAAGGAAGAGTTGGCTGACTAGTTGTCTTTATACGGTTTAATTTCCTCTCATGTCCCCTTCTCTTTAATTTCACTGTTTGAAGACTTCTAAGGTAAATAATAAGGGAGCCAAAAGAGCTCTCCAGACAATTCACTGGACTGTTCTGAGCTGAACCATTTACCTGCAGCATGAACCTGGTCAGCTCACTTCAACTTTATGTCTTCATCTGTAAAACAGAGTTAAGGATTCAGCTTAGAAAACTTTGAGTTATGTTCACCAAAATCACTATAAAGATCCAGTATGTTATCCTATTAGTATTCAGCTCATCTCTTCTATGTAGGCTTCTATGTAACAAATGGCACATTGCTTCTCCAGTCTGCTTGATGTAAGTTTGGGTAATTATTGACATTGCCAGTTATTGCCAGTTTATACTGGTGTGTGACCAGAAACAGTCTATCACAGGGTTGTCATGGCTGTATTTGTTATATCTGATCCTTTGCTTAAGCAACTTTTTATGGATTTCTCTAAAAGAAAGAGATATAAAAAGGAAAATATTTGGATGTGGATCAGAAAACAGAAACTGGAGTCAGGCTTCTCAGCAGAAAACATCTGAGGGAGAGAGGAAAGTCCTGTCCATAGCAGTAAAATGACATGCTAAGCAGACTGAGAGCAACATTCATAATGTTGGGAGCCCACTTTCCTCAGTGCATAAATTCAAGACAATGAAAATGTAATGGCTAAAGCATTTAGAGAGGTGATTGTGACAAGGACAGGAGAGGGGAGGGGTCCTGGATCATACTGCCAACAACTCCAAGTGAAACTGTGTTTACTAGGGGAGAGGAGACATCAAACTGGGAAATAATTTAGGTGTAAGGTTCCCCAAAATACATTCCTGTCCAAGCAAGTGAACTGTCAAGTGGAGACTGCAGACAGAATCAGGGGCTTTGACTGTGTATGACCCTGATTCTTCACAACACTCAACTGCATGAGGAGGATCTTTAGCAATATGCAAAGTTATTGGACACTAGACAGGCTTTTGAAAACATCCTACTGCAAGTGAAACTGAACTATAAAAATGTGTCAGCCCTGAACAAATGCCTGTTGGGAGTTGCAAAGAGCCACTAAGTCTTGATCCCTGTAGGAGCTGCAGATGTTGCTGGAAGCCACTCCTAACAAGAAGCCAAGTCTGTAGCTGGAGCTGCTCAGCACCTCTGAGGATTTGGCCTTCAATATGAGCAGCCCACAGACCCTAAAGCCCAATTCTAGGAGGCTTCTGAATAAGCTTTAGGAGGGGGAAAAATCCGAGGCAAGCTTTCAACCTTCTCAATTAGTTTTAGTAAGGATCTTCAAAGTTATTTTCATGAAGACAAGGGCTGGAAAAGTAACTTGCTTAAAGGAAAACTGAAAATCTGAGTTCTGTTCCTGTCCTCTCCAAACATAGCAACAGAGTTTTCAGGAATGGACCAGGTCACAAGGGCAAGTTGGAAAAGAAAAATATAAAAAAGGCAAATGACTTATTGTGAGAATCAATATGAAAATGCAATCATGGCAAATGATTCTGTTACTCATTTTCACACTTCTGCAAAAAATATTCATGTTTTTCAGTTATCAAATAATCCCAAGATTTTAAAACACCAAATAAACTTTTTGTCAAGTTCTTGCCAAACACAGAAAATTCTACCACATGGTCTAAGTGAAAAACACTGTAGGGCACCTAAAGCAAATGGCAAGTTTTAAGAAGCAATTGCTATATGGCTTTTAGTTTCTTTTCTGGCTTTCTTGTTTTGGTTTGTTTTTTTGTCTGTTTGTTGGTTTGATATACTGGAGAGCCTCAACCATGAGATGGCAAATGTCTTATCATTAGTTTCCAGGGAGAAGTTCCTGTCCCCTTTTTGCACCAGGGCTTGAAGATCTAGTAAAAATATTATAACCTTTATTCAGTACATGAACTGCTCCAAACTTTGACAGATGATCAATTGGATTTTCAAAAATTCTGAAAACAGGCTAAATATCTATGAGATTTAAAAAAAAAAAAAAGTTGAAGAAACAAGAAATTGAAATCCCCAGCATACTTGGGTTCTTTATATTCACAATGACTTCTGAATGTTGAGGGATTAAGTTTTAAGGTATATTTTTGGGATCACACTTTCAAGCTTCCTACATAATCATGAGACCTAGAAAGTTTTGTTTTACCTTTAAAAAAATTCTTTTTGCCTTTGCAGGAGCTGAGGGTTTAAATAAAGCATCAAATACCTCGAAGTTCATGATAAAATAGTAAGAACTGGCAAAGCTGCCTATGATAACAAGTAAAACTCATTTCAGAAGCTAGTAGAGGAGGAGAAGGAATAAAGTACAGCACAAGATGGGAGAAGGTTTTGAAATGTTACCGGTTTGGAAAGGCTGCATGTTTTCATTAGCTTGGCACTTTTGTGAGCAGCTATGTCAGCTTTCAGGTGCCCAGGTGTGAGTGTCTTGTGGGTTCCTCTGAGACTAAACCACTCACTAACAATTTCAGTCCATTCCCACTGTTTCAGAGTGTATTTCTCTTTTGCATCTGTTTATTTTATTTCTTTCTCTGTCAGAATTTTTCACTGAATTTTCTTTTAAATAGGAAGCTCCTTTCTCACCTTGGGTCTGGCATGGTACAGAGCTATGGAGGGGTCCCAGCACAGCTCCTTCCTGCAGAGCACAGGTTTTCCATCCCTGGCAGAGGCAATGCTGCCCTGTCCTGGATGCTCCATTTGCTGTGATCCACCTCTTCCCAAGGCATGGGACATCCTTGGATGAGGAAACTTTCCTCAGAAGCCAGTCAGATGCTGTGGTGTTTCCCAATAAGCTGGAAGGAAGGCTGCTCTTTTTGTGACCCATCCTTTACCTCAGAAAGCAAAGAGCCCTCCTATCCAATCCCTGCTCCCAGCAGGAAAAGGGAAAGAGGAAAGAAAGAAGATCTCTGTATGAGCATGGCTGGTGTCTCACACTAATGCCACTGTAAATTAGCTGTATTTGAAGCAGCCCAGGCAGGCATCGAAACGTGGCAGAAATGGTGAACATCTAGAGCAAGGCTTCCCAAATATTTTTGAACTGTCTGATTAATATCAACTCTCAACGTTTCTCAGATATTACCAGACACCACATTTCTCACTGTGTCAAAACAACCATTATTTTAAGGACCTCCACGTTCAGCCACTTGCAAAGTGAGAGGATGTCCCCTCTACTATTCACAAAGATATTATTGAACCTGTTCTTAAAATCTCTTTGGCATGACACAAAATAATTACTTTATAGGAAGCTACTTCCATTGCTTCGCAGAAGGAAACTCTGGCTAGATCCTTCACAGAATATCATCTCTGTTTTCCCCAGCAGACAGGAAAGAAAATGGAAGGCAGTTCTATTTTCTTAGACCTCTTTCCTCGTTTTTGCTTCTCCTTTCAGCTCCAAGCACTGTTTTGCAGCAGACATGGAGTGGTATTCTGGTGTATCTAGAACAGAAAGTTTCTCTCAAGCATTAGGACACAACTCCAAAGCATAAGAAATAGAAATAGGGATGTAAACCAACTGGAACACTTCATTTCACCATCAGAAGGGAGGAATCTTGAGTTTAACTAATTATTTTATAAGCTCTTTCAAATACAAGAAGGGTTATATAGTAAATGATGTATGTATTTGTCTTAAAAAAATGCATATATTTATTTACTTTGTACTTTCAATAGGTGTTTTAGATATGCAAATATATGATTACTAGCTCTAAGATTTTATAAATTTACCTAATATTTACTTAAATTAGATATCTGGAAATGCCATGGAAGTTGCTTGCTACTTTTAAAGGTCACAAATTTTACAGTTTTAAACCCCTGGTACAAAGATAGAAAACATATGGTACATGTTTTAATGGGATGCTTTTAAAAACTTGAGATATTGTAGAATATAATCAGGCATTTAATATAATTTAATATCTCAGCTGCTTAAAGCCAGATTGCAGCTGTGTCATAGAAGTGAGAAATAGAAATGGACACAAATTTTAAGATGAGATGTGGCTGATGAGGTCATTGATGACCTCAGTTCCACTACCAGGTCAAGGTAGCTGGTGGACCAAATATAGAAATTCTTCCACTGGTGCTCAAAACCCAGCTCTACCTTAGGCAAACACAGTTCTATCCCACTTTTTAGATTACCAAAGACATACTGATCAAAGTACTGACCATATATATCAAATTATAATATCACGATCATTGGCATTAGTTTATGAAAGTCAGCGTCATTTAGGTAGCAAGAGCTTTAATTGTATGATTATGAAAATGTGGGAGGCAGTGAAATATGGTGCAAACTATAAATTATAAAGTTTGTTAAAACTGTAACTACTTGATTCATATAATACCAAGCTGATCAAGAAATGCTGAGGGACTGCTACCTCCTAGTCTGTTTTCATTTACAAATTCACTTTAGAAATTGAAGAATCTATTCCTATCAGAAAGTTGCTCACTCACTGAAACCAGCTATTTTTAAGGTTTTACTTAAGGGAGATAATGAATAAGACTAAATTGATGCCAGGCATGAAGTAATTTTAACCAATACATTCAAAGTCTATAATACAAAATATTAGAAAATTATATGTACAGTAATCTCAAGTAATGAGATGTTAAAATTCCTTGGAACCCAGAAACTCTTCTATTCATTCTGTTCTTCTTCTTTCAACCTCACTGTGGGAGGCTCCATCTCTGACATCTTTATATACGATGTTCTCATTTCAAAATGCCACTGAACCTTCAAATGAACACTTGCCTACGATCTTTGAATTCAAAAAACCTTAAATCAAGGTTTTTATATTTTAGTGCACTCAGCCATAATATACAGTGAAAGAATTTTGGTATTTAGTCTAGGTCTTATTTCAGAAGAAAGGAAAAGACGACTCTCAAAATGAAAACAATAGTTCAGTAGAATGAAATACCAGCAGTACCAGATAATTTCTAGACAGGATATTTCAAACATATATTGAAAAGCAAGGGAAATGAAAAACCCCTTAGAAACTTAAATCTGGAGTAAAATACAGTATTTTTTATAAGATTTTCTCATATATTGTCATGAAAGAATGAAAATAAATTGAAGTAGGGCAAGCAGTGTCTGTACAGTACTTGGAGCCTGGCACCTACTCCCAGTGTTAGTGTGTGTAGGATTTGCATGAAGGGCTTGGAAGGTCTCTACTGGTGGACATTAGGACAAAGCAGCAAGGGCAGCTTGATGTTCTGTGGTGGACACAGAATTATCATGAACACACTTCTCTTATATGCTTTAAACCAATCCTTTTTTTCTCATTAGGCTTTCAAGGTTTTAAAACTACAAACATTTTCTGAGGCCACTTGTTAGAGCAGACCACCCTCTATACTGCCCTTTGTTCATCACCTATACACACACAGTTCAATAAGACATAAACTAAACCAACTATCTAAGTAATTTGGTGGAATGATGCAGATCTGCTACCGAAGTCTCAAGTCAACCCTGTATTTTCTTTTTTTGAGATTATCTCCCTAAGCAACCTGTTCCAGTGTCTCACCACACTCACAGTAAAAAATTTCTTCCTAAATCTAAGCTACATTTCCCCTCTTTCACTTTCTACCCATTACTCCTTGTCCTGTCACTATAGCTCCTGATGAAGAGTCCCTCTCCTGCTTCCCTGTGGCCCCTTCAGGTACTGGAATTTGGCTCTCAGGTCTCCTCTCTCACTACAATAACCACCAGAGCCACAAAGAAATTAAAGGTTATTTACACAAAAATGTTAAAGCTAATCTGGTGGCAGAAACAACAAAACCACAGGTATCTCCCCACTTCTGACAAATCCTAAGCTCTGTAACTGGTAAGAACAATATTAGGATTTTTTTCACCTTAACTGTGACTGGCATGAGAGCTGTGCAGCTATGGGAAGCAGAAGAATGCACATTTTAGGTGTGTGCATTTACCTTGCAGATGTTAGCAGTGCCAAGGCAGCCAGAGGAGGAACACTTAGTGGCTGCAGATCCTGGTGGCACAGGCAGCTGCTGCCCTGTGTGTGGCAGGATGCACTGCTCCGTTCCCTCCAGGATGCACTGCTCGGATCCTTTCCCTCTCTGCTACTGGATGTTGCTGGCAATGCTCAGCAGCTCCCTTTGACTGCACAGGTTACTGGAACATCTCCAGTGCTCTGGAGAAAAGTGAGCACCTGAAGCAGCTCTGCTGATGAAAATAAAACGAAGATGAACAATAGAGCAATGCAATAGTCAGTACTGCCCTACCACAGACTCTAATTCTCAGTGTGTAAGCCCAGGCTGTAGTACGGTGTTACACCGTGACAGCTGAACAAGTCAGCATTTGAGGTCTGCTACGCTGAGGACACGATAAGTCACCATCCTTAATTTGGAATTATTCAAATGCTCTGACCTCAGCAGATGTAATGAATGCTAATGCATTTGCATTCTGATATTTCAGGAATAGATGCAATAGATGAAGAAAGAAATCAGAAAGGGGTGAAACTAGGCTCACATCCAGAGCACCAACTTTTTTTCAGGTGCTAAATCACTTTTTCCATTTTCAAATTAGTCTGAGAGGAAAACCAAAAGTTAAGAGAGTTACTAGTTTCCACAGTTACTCCTTTTCAACCTAAAGAAGATATAACCACCATGTCATTCACTTATATACACAGATGTATAAACTCTTGTAAGATTATTATGAATGTGAAGATACAGAAAAAAAGGTATACCTGTGGAAAAGAATCTTTCATTATCAGTCAGAGCTTCTAAATAATATGTATTATTTTGGTCAGAAAATGATAAGGCATTTTCAGATAATATAAAAAAGCGCTTGGAGAAGTGTGCAAGCATCTACAAGTTTAGACACAAGCCAACTGAATTTAAATATCTAGACCTGAAAGTAAAAACTGTACACATGTGGTCTCTCAAAGAAATTGTAGTGCTTCTTGCTTTAGATACTTGGTTAAAATCCTGCAAAAATACCATACTTATTAAATGGCTTTAGCAGTTTTTGCACCTAGAAACATGTAACTTCACACATATACAAATTCTTCATCAACAACTGTACAGAAATTTTCTAACCCCAACATTTAATATACAAGTTAAGAGTGATACTTTTGTGTGTTTCAGCAAAGGTTCAGTAAGTTCAGTGGTCCCTATATTAAAACTGTATCTAAAAGGCACTGTAGTTCTTGCTCCAGCTATCAGGTTTTACAGAAAGACATTAAAGACAGATTAAAGCCTGCTAAGTGCATGAAACATTAAGAAAACCAATTAAATATCTAGGTACTTAAAATATCTAATCCAGCTGAGGAGTATCATAGAATACAAGCAAACACAAGGTGTGCTGGGGGGTGCTAGTATTGGTTTGCCATTTGTGGTGTTGACTGCCCAGCAATGTCTATGGCAATGATGAGGTTAAAAATATTCCCCGGAGTAACAGAGGAAACCTTTTCTTCCCCGAAGGTATTGCCCCAGCTGCTGGGTAGAGACAAGTTCCTCCAGGTGAGGATGCAGGTGGGTTGATTGGGGTAGTCCAGCCAGGAGGAAGTCTGCTGGGATCAATTAGGATGACCCAGATACAAAAAGTGAGGAGACTGCATTTGATCCTTTATTGCTCCTGGTTTCCCACTCTTGACTCTAAGCTGTGGGTCTCAGAACTGAATCTTGAGGGGCACTGTAAGGCTGATCTGTTATTACCAGTTTGTGAATGGAGTACCTTGATAAATTAATTTCTCTCTAAGCAATAAAACCTCCTTCCTTTTAGAGCTGCACAGGAAAGATATAAAACTCAGTATCTTAATGTAGTTCCCTTTCCTCCCTACTTAATAACTGTTTTTATTTTAATTTTTGTTCCCAGATCTGACAATAGGATAGCCAACCCTTCATCACAGGATGCAGAGCTAGAAGTGTTCTCTGTGAAGATATTGGCTTCTGGAAGTGTCTTACCAAGAAAAAAATCTAGTGTGTTTCCTAAGTTATGGTATAATATTCATTATTTTTAGAAAGACTCTCAAAAAATTAAAATGCATGGTCTGTGTTGACAACAGAAAAATTACCATGCTGTGTTTAAAATTTTATATATGGGTCAGCTTTTCAATGCTGCTTTGACAGAAGCAAACCTCAAGCTTCCAAGTCTGGAACTAAATACCCCAGTGAAAAGTGAAAAATGGGGATCACAAAACCCAGGCTTGCTTCAACATAGTGCTGAGTGTTTTGCTTTGTGGTTCTTTTTCTCCACTCCAGGACTGTGACAGTCTGAGCAGCACTTGCTGTTGGAGCTGAGCCTTCCCCCAGAGCTGCACCCAGACTGGAGGCTGCCTGCAATGCACTGCAGCCTTCTGAACAGAGAGAGCTGCCATTTCAAACACCACCTTTTTGTCCAAAATCAACCCTAAAATATTTGGAAAAGGGCAAATAGAGAGGGAGCTCAGTGTCCCACCCAGCAGAACTCATTGTCGAGTGTTTGCTCTAGTAGTACAACATTCACATTTCTTCCTTTCTCTAAATCTCTTTGCACGTTTTATTTGAATGAAAGATAGTCAGGGATTAAAATTACTATTGCCTGATTCTTCCATCCTCCATTATATAATCAGGTACAAGTAAAATCCCTGAGGCAGAACAAAGCTTTATTGACTGGAAGCAGACGCAAACCTGTCCTATTATAATTAGGGAGAGTTTTGAATTGGTTTCAAGGGACTGTCAGAAATAGGCCTCAGAAAGGATGCATGAAATATCTTGTCTTTTGCAGATCCTCCAAAGCTATGTGCTCTTAGAGCACACAAGAACATGTTCCAGTTCAGAAGAGCAGAAAAACATGAAACATATGAAGCTGCTTTGCCAAGGAGGAAACCCACTGTACACAAAGATACAAGCATTCCAGAGAATGAAGGGGGGTGTGGTGGGAGACCCCCAAGAATTTAAAAAAAAAAGTTCTGGTGAAAAAAATAAAAAAAGCAGAAAAGAAGAGGCAAAGACCCTCTTAGTTTTGGAAAAAAAAAAAAAAAAAAAAACACAAACAACAAAAAACAACCAACCACCATGGAAAAAAACCCAAAACAAACAAAACCAATTCAAAACCAAAAATAAAATTACCTTTTTTTTTCCTGAAAAATGAAATCTGTTCTAACAATATGCCTACCCATGGTTTCATGGCTGCCTCACAGCTCATAAATTAAGCAAGTTCTAACCTGAGCACACTTAATGCTGAAAGAGGCACAATGTTTGATTCTGTAGACTCTATTTATCCTGTGATCTATGGAGGTGTTAAAATACCTTATGTTTGAGGAAAATTAACCAAAGAAGAATGGAACAAGACTCATGCCTTTGAGGTCCCTCTGGCATTACTTCTAACAGGACATGTGTAAACACTGCTGTTCTGGACAAATTTCAAATGGAAAGCAGAGGTAATAAAGAAAACCAAAGCACAGTAGTGTAAGTTAGAAAAATTACTGTTTCCATCCTTTTCCATCTTTTTAAAGATTGTAGACCAATTCTGGTGCAACTGTTTTCCACCAAAAGCATTGACTCTAAACAGACCACGTGCACAGCTCTCCAGCCTTACCCAGAAATACATGGGGGTTTCAATGGTTGTGCTTTTTTGGAGAATCCAGGTTAGTGATGTATTTAGGTGTGATTGTTTTAGTGTATTTCCATTTCAACTGAGGCCCTTTTAAGTAGCAAACAGGACTGCTTTACTGAATTCTTATTTCTCAGTGTTTAACATTCCTTTACAGACAAAGAGCACTTAATAACTGCTCAAGCAAAGCAGTGAATTGATAAAAAAGGACTGTTGTAATCATCCCTTCCACAGTAGCCATTACAGTGACATATTTATATTGTAAGACATGGTGGGATACAGCTTCCTGTACACTCAGCTCTGCAAAGCAGGAGGGGAAGGTGGTCTGGAAAGCAGCAAGACAACACTGAACATGTGAAATGTCTCTTTATGCATTCCCGTGGTAACGCACCCGTCTGAGACAACACTGCTGCCATTGTACAACATGAAAAAATGATGTCCATTTCCATCAAAGAACAGCAAAAAAGAGAGATTTTTATTGTGGTTAGCCTGAGTTCAAAGCTTGGGGTAGCACACTCACAGATGAACAGAATAAACACTTACACTTAGGCTTACTGTATACAGCTTAACGAACACATATGAAGATCATATAAATAATTCACATTACTCAAGAGATGGTGAGTTGAACAAGTCCCTTCTGGTTAAACTTATTTAAAGATAAGGTGAAGTTAAGTGAGTGATGGCACAGTTACAGAGGCCACAGTCCAAGGGGAATTTGGACAGTCTAAGTTACACTACCAGAGTGATTTGTGCAGAATTATGTCAACTTACAGATCTTTAGACCTTATGGGAAAAGGAAATGTCTGATCTTTAAAAGAAGTGATACAAGATGAGTATTTTACAAAGTACAATTATGCTTTACTCAAGAAACTATTTCTATGAAATAGAACTGGACATCAGCAAAGCATAAATGGAAATATTACAGTACAGCTGGAGAGCCAGTTCAGTGGTGACAAGGAAACTCTCTAATGCTAAATACTTGAAACAAAAAGCCACCCTAAAAAAGATATAATCCTTTTCAGTCAAGTGCTCTCAAGTCTTTCTTCTGTAGTACCTTACAAATATGTAATGGATCTACCCTGTATCTGCCTAGTATTATAGTTTAAGCATTTAATTGAAACTGTAAATGTAGAAGGCATTTCTAGAATCATTACTCTATGACTGAAGCTAGTGAGTCATTATTTTTGGCTGACTATTAGCCACAGCCATCAAATTCATGAATTAATCTATCATGGAGATTTTGGTTCTGGTATAGAAAAAATATCAACAAACTAGGTAGCATTTCATCTGTTAATATTACAATAAGCCTGCAAATTATTCCTGTTGGAAGGGTAGCATTATAATGACAATATGTCTCTCTTTTATTATATAAGTATGTTATACATACATTTTGTTTGATACCTACAAGTAGTATCCTGAGCCCCAAATTCATTGTTGCAATATTACTGAAGCTCTATAATTTAGAAGCAATAAAATTCAATCAGCTTTTCTCTATAAAATTTACAAAGCAAAAGAATTTCCCTTTCAGTGCCTTCTAAACACCTTTGTTTTGGATGGTCAAAATGCTAAGAGCATTCCAGTTCAGTAGCTCTGGTTCAGAAACATGCATAACAGTTAATAGTAATGACAAATAGATATAGAAAATAAGCAACAATCCTCGCTGCACTGAACTTTGCAATTTAACACTTAGTTTATATTTAATTAATTCAGAAAGTGAAGAACTTCAAAACTGGCTTTGAACAGGCTGTTTGTTAAAAAAAATAGAACATTTATGTTTTCACTGTTGTTTTTTCAAATGTGATGTGACAAAGTGAAAAAGCTGCATGAAAGTGTGGTTCTTTGTGTGATGGAAGTGGGATGCACCTACTAGTCTCACATCATCAAAGAAACAGACATATATCTATAATTTATGCTTTGCTTTAAGCTTCCGCTGATCCGATGTGGCTTTTTCAGACAACACAGGCAGCCCTGGCACAGCCTGTCAATCATCTGGGCATGCTCAAATTGTAGACCATTAGTAGGAGAGACAGCAAAGTTTCTTTAATGACGCTTTTATATGTGGTGTGTTGGCAGTGAAACAGAGAAGAATTGACTTGATCAATGCATTAGTCTAATCATGGGGTTCCTGCTCTTAATTTCTTTTGTCGGTAATTTCCATACTCAAGCAGCATTCAGGATACTTGTAAAGACACACTTAGAGCACTGCATGATGTATGCAGTCACCTATAAAGCATGTCTTGGATACAGCTCTGTAGGAAACAAGGAAGAAGGATAGGGGGCCAGTCAGATTTTTCTTTGAGCTACTTTTCATGTTGTGAGAATTACAGTACCTTAGTCGAAAAGAGGACATTTCCATCTTTTATATATTATATCCCTCTCCAAAAAAAGCCCATATCTTCCAAAACCAAAAAAAGCACACCAGATGACAGCATGTTCAGTTCTCACAGACTGAAAAATATTGTTTCTCAAACTGAAGTATAAAAATATTTCTATTTATCTATCAATATAGACAAACAGTGTCTAGTGAACAAGTTGCACAATGACATTTTAAAGTGTCTATTTATGAGGTGTTATAATTAAACCTTTGTCTGGTAGCTACAGGGCTCTGGTTGGGTGTTCATTTCAAATTATTAGGATTTCTTCTGAATTTATCTTGACCTTCTATGGAATTCTAAGCAAAAGCAGACTTGAAAAT
>NC_138793.1:5458875-5551375 GCF_965178545.1 Coloeus monedula | reverse complement strand
GCAACTACCATTCAAATCCCTTATCCATAATAACAGGTACCATGACAGTGATTTGCAGTGATTTCTCAAATAAGTGCCATGTCCATCACAGAAATAGTCCTTGAGGACTTCATAAGGGTATTGATATTAACTTCAGCTGTGATTCTTGCCCTAAGGGCAAGTAACATAATTGCACAGCAATATACATTTGGGCTCAGCTCATGCTTGGCTGGTACAGTTCTGCACTTTCCTATTGTTTCATTGTACAAGATGTCATAGTGCCACTTTGATAACATGTCTGAGTATATCAAAGGCCAAGGGAATTCTGTTATGTAAACACACCATTTATTGCTATATACAGCAATGATTACCTGACATCAAAGCTCATCTAGGAGCCTGCTGTGTGACTGTGGAGGAGGCCTCCCTGCTAAAAAGCCCTATCGATTGACAACGGTGTGGAGCAGAGACAGGGATGGGGAAAGGAGTTCCATCAATGCCTTAACCACAGCAAGGAAAGAGTCTCCCATACAACAGGACTTCAGTGTGGATCCTGGCCCCATCTCCTCCAGAACTGCAACAAAACCACAGATATGGCTCTCTCAGGAGCCTTGGAAGACAGGGTAATAACTCTGTTCTGCCTTGCTTATTAGTACCAAAATTTAAGACTAGAGGATATATCAGCCTGCAGTCACAGCTAAGGCAAGGATGGATCTCTCCGTCACAATGTCCACCAGCTCCACCTAGGCAGAGAACTACAGGATTTGGAGAAGAAATAAGATCATAGAATCATAGAATGTTAAGAGGTTAGAATAGACCTTAAATCTAGTCCCAATCCCCACTGCAACAAACCCCCCCACCTCCCACTAGACCAGGTTGCTCAAGGCCTTGTCCAGCCAGGCTTTGAGCACTGCCAGGGTTGGGACATCCACATAAAAGCTTTCTCACCATACAGGAAACTGAATTGAGAACGGTGGCCCAAAGGCCACACAGAATAACCAAAGTTACCACAGGAGTACCAAAAAGGGCCACTCTGGAGATTTAAGGGGGTGGACAGTAAAGAGCATCATTGTGCATTTGAAAAGTTAAGCTACTTTTCTATGTAATCAGATTCAAGTTCATTATCTTGAGAGGAGATATGAAACAAGTGATCTGCATTCACCTAAAGTATTGATAGAGGTACCCAGGCAATTGTATTCTAAAGAACAATGTATGCAAATATAAGAAATTTCCCAGTACATTTAAGTGGTATCTCAAGCAGGTGCTAACCTGTACAGTTTGCATGTATGTAAAGATAGGCAGATTTATCATTTCACCTTTGGCTCCACAGTAATTCTCTTCAGATCCAGGATTTCTCTTACAAGTCAGAAGAGTAAACTCTCCTGCACCAAGACAGTGAATTCTCCCATCCATGCCTTTTGATTGTCCAACAGTCACAGGAACAGCTCCTGTTTCACCAGACATTATGCTCTAAACTGAAAATCTCACTCCACAAAGGCAATTGGAGACACCATCACTTAAAAGTGAAATAATTTTTTAAAAAACCTTTTGAATACACAAAGAAAACATAAGTTTCATTTCTGTAAAAAGAAAACACTGTAGAAAAAAATCCCACCCAGATATTTAAAAATAAACCAATTCTGATTAATAAAATTCACCTATAACCAAATATGCTATTATCACAATGATGTCAAATTTGTGTAAGCAAAGGTAGAGCTGAGCTGAAATGCATCCTGAAACAACTCTCAGTGCAATGACAATTTTGAATTTAGGGCCAGATAGGGTAAGAAGAAAATCCTGCCCTGACAGGGTAAGAAATGAGGAAGGCTCCAATATATGGGAAAAATATGTTCAGACTGTGGTCAGGAATTTTTTGAATGGGTTTCAAAGAGAGGCAGTGGAAAAGAGAGTTAAGGGAGAGGAACAATACAAGTAGCTCAAATTACAGTAATAAAGGAAATGGGTAAGAATTCTATCAAGAATAGAAAGCAAAGTATGGCATCTGCTGATATGAAGCACAGAAACAGGGTTTGATGGAAACTTACTTTAAAAAAAAAGGAAAAAGGAGCCAAATTCATAAAGATTCAAGGATAGGACAGGGAGAGCTGCAGGATGGAGAAGCAGCATTATTTGGCCCTGCTTGTGAGCAGAACAGGCAAGCCTTGACCAAGCAGAAAGTGTCTTGGGAGATCTTCTGTTTATTTTCTTCTGTGGCTTTTGCATTGTGTGCTCTTAGCTCAATATGTTTACTGGCTGTCAGTGCATTCTTTCTGTATTATTCTTAATTTCTGAAAGGAGCTAGTGTTGGTTTTTGGGAACCACAACCATAAGAAAACATTAAATCTATATAGAAAGCAATAGAAAGAATCTCCTAAAACTCACTACTTCATGGCCTTCCTCTTCAAGAGGAAGAAAACTCAGACAAACAAATTTTCCTCAGCTCAGCTGTAATTTCTTTCAAACACATCCTTGATGACTTCCACTCTCATTTCTTTAGGCAGTGTGCAGAGACTGTCTTCATTGAGAATACTTGATCTCTTCCCTTATGCATTCAGCAATCCTCCAGTAAGATTACTAATATACAAGACCTACGGGTCAGCTCAATAATGACATATTGCTGCTCAAAATATAGAAAAATTACAGTTTTCATAAAAGTAGAAATTTCAGATGTCCCAGAACAAGACCTTCCAGAAGGGATAAATTCTATTATTAGACTATGAGCTGAGATATAAACATTTTCACCAATATTTAAGACCAGGCATTAGTCACCACATACTACCTGGGTAAGACTCTGGCAGAAGGGTAAATATGGCAATCTGTAACCTTTCCCTTTTTTGCCACAGTAAGCTCATTCCTCTCTAGTAAAGGCAGGAATTGCAATAGCTTTTGAGATGGTATCTTTAAAGTATTAACATTTTTCTTTATAATGGGCTGAGTGTTCTAAAAAGAAGGCAAGGAAAATAAGGTAGAAGCAAAAGAGCATTGAGACAAAAGGGAGGAGAATACACGTTTCTTAGATATACATCTGTAGTAAGGTAATTTATGATGCATGCAGAGATTGTAGAAGCTACCAGTATTTAATAAGAATTGTGGCCTCTCAGTAAAGAAAAAAAAAAACAAAGCAAACCCCAAATAAAAACAAAGCTGTTTAGGAGGATTCTGGAAGTCAAGGTACTCATCTAGCAGCAGGAAAAAGAGAGAAAAGAATCCTTAACAAGGTACTAAAAATTTGTAGAGGATTGGGGCAGAGAGAAATTTTGCAATGTGGTTACTTGGTATGTAAAGTTCTCGCACAACTTGTAGACATCGATGCCTTGACTATTCTTTTCCAGTAGATGCCAGTTTACTAAACCAACAACTGGCTTGTCTCAAATCACTCATATCAATGTGCCATAACAATAAGATGTCCAGTATAATTAAATATCTCATCTAAATTACACCATGAGGAAGAAAAGAGAGGACAAGACACACCCTGAGTGATCCACCAAGAAAGTACATAAGCTGGTTAGTATTTTCTTAATGTGGAGAAGAGTACTCATTGTTGTAATTAAACATGAGATATGTTATTAGAGAGGGTGAATGGAATTTATGCAATCTAACAATATGAGAAAAATATTCTTCTAGAATTAGGAAGTCATATTTTCATTCATGATTTAAATAATGTGGTAACTGGCATCCATTACTACTGCTCAGATATGAGGTTTATGACTATTCACATGCTGCAGGTTATGGAAACTTAAGTTCAGCTCGACATTTTTGGACAAGCAGTAGGCAAAGAGCTATAAATGCACATTCTTTGCAAGGACAGAAATATCCAAACAAACTGTGCTGGCACGAAAGAAGCACGGTATTATTATGTTTGAAATATGCTAATATGCATGTATAGTGTTACACTCAGTTTTAACACAACTTAACTCAGTTGTAACGGGATGTATTGGGCTCGGCTTCTTAATGACTATAATCTACATTCAGAGTGAATCAGTCGGAATCCATCCCATATAAGTGTTTGTGAACTTCTGTTGACATCTCAGCTGCACAGATCACAGCATGTGGCCCGGCATGTGTATTTCCTGAGTGACCCATCAATTGATTCATCAGCTTCCTGGAGAACTCTTACATTTCCAGGGAAGCTGTCCTACCACTGCAGGATGGGATGTTGGAGCATCAAGAGTGCTGCTGGCCCTGTAGCAAAGTGTGATAATCACAAATGCCACGGAATGTTCTAGATGGACCAAACCAAATAAAGAACAAACTGACTATCTGAATGTATTCTTCCCAGCAATCTCCCACCACTGTAAGACAGAAAATATTCTGTGTCCTCTTTGGCAAATAAGCTTGTGTGAGCTGAAAAATTAACATTGTATAAAATAATAGAGAAAACACAGAAAAGCCATTGGGCCCAAATCACAGCAGTCAGCAGGAGTTTCCCTCAGATAGCAACACACTTGTATCATGCCTTATAAAAGTGAATTTTTATTAAACTAATTATCTCAAGACCTTGAAAAGATGTAGAGCAGTCTTTGCTATTTTGTTTTCATTTTACTGGGAGTAGTAAATGAGAAACATTTACCGCACAGTTTTTTGAATGTGTTTGTGCTTAGAGCTCAAAAAGAATATGCTGCAAGGTAACCAGGGCCTTCTATAAGATGTTATCGACCTTTTGGGAGCAAAAGTTAAGAGGAAGAAAAGAATCAGAGAAAGAGAGACAGAGGGACAGCAACTGGTGCACAGTTCTGTCATTAACGTAGATGGTGGCCAAGGAAAGCATCCCATGCAATTAACAATACACAGCTGTGGTCACACTGAGTCTCTCTTCTGTGCAGGAGCAGAAGTTTATACAGCTGCTACCAGCTACTCTGGAGTCACAAATGCAAACACATGATTGCATTATGTTTACAAATTTCCTGCAGAACCTTCTACAATCGTATGGATTATATTACATTCACTCAGAGCCTGATGACAAATTACTGTAGATTAATCTCTTCTTAAAAATATGTGGAGCTTTAAACAAAATGTACATAAAACAAGCTGCTAGTTGTTTTTCACTGTTAATAATGATTCCTTTTAAAATCCAAAGTTTAGAAGTGTTACAGGGCATGCTACTGGGCTTTCATTCATTAGACTAATAAAACTCCATAAAGTTGACTGTCGCTGCCAGAGGGTATTGCTCCTTTCTGACAGGTACAGTGACAGGCACAAATTTTCTATCTCTGAATAGTATTATAGACACTATCAGCAGAGACAAAGAGAGCAAAATGTATGACAATCGTTCAGTCTCACAGCGAAGAGATTTGTAGCTCTCTGCTAAGTATGCTTCCCAACAAACAGACTATGTTGTCCTAGGGCTACATGGAGGAGTTATATTTTCTTTGAAAATTCAAGGGCATTTGGTTTATTTTCACTCTACTTGAATGATTGTTTTGTTTTCGGTTACAGCTAAACAGGTGTGGGGTCCAGGCTTTTTATTTTTGCCAGCAAAATAACTATTAACTGACTATTTTTTCTAGAACACTAGCACCATAATTTGCAGTAAATATTTTAAATAAATATTTTTCTGAGGTCATTTTTCAAAAATCCAATAAATAATATGCAGAAATGAATTCAACTCCCTCTCCCTCACTCAGTACTGGTATTTCTAAAATGCCTTTCCCAGTGATAAAACAGAAAAACTTTGGGACCAGTCCAGTGAGGACAGGAAAATCTCCTTTTTCCTCTGAAGTTTAATCTGTGGCTTTTAGATGTCCCAATAAAGAAAAACAAAAGAACACATTTTGTTAAAGATGTGGATTGTTCAGGGCAGATGATGGTTGTAGGACTCTGCAAACATGTTTCCCAGGCCTTGGACCATTTCTTGCATTACTCCTAAGACTATTTCACCTCTTGACAACCCCATGACAGCTAATCTGGGGTCTTCAGCTGATGACTGTAAATACCACAGTGGCTTCTGAAAGACGATGAAGTTCTTGACCCCAATCTGTTATAGTCCTTTACTACAGGGAACTTTGCAAGTCAGAACCCTGGGCTGGATCCAGGAATGAATAAAAGGATGGTAAGTTGACCCAGTCTCCCCTTGCTGTGTCCCACTGAGGAAACAGATCACTGTAAGGGCAGGACTTTTCCATATTGCCTTTGTTTAGAGCCATGTAAACTGAAATCCAGTAGTCCAGCAAAGAGAGAAGGTGCATGGGCTTCTTACAGGAGATCACCCCAGCTGGGTGGATACATTCTCTGTCTGGCAAAGGAGTGGAACATTTTAAATCATTGTTTTTATTTGAAGAGATCACTATCAGCAGTGTGTTCATGAGAACTCCCTTACTGAGCCAGATCCAACATTATTCTATCTTGGTATCTGGTTTCCAAAACAGTATTCAGGCAGATGCCTAAAAAAGTTTAAGAGCTGGACAAATGTATATGACATTTTCTCATAGTAGACTTCAAACCTCCAACTATTTTCAGCTTAGAGGACTTTGCTAGGCTGTTGTGGTCATGTTATTTGTAACCCACAATAGATTTTTCTTCCACGTGTCTTTCAAGCCTTGCTTTAAGCCCACATAAACGTTTAGCATCCATGGCATCCTCTAACAAAGAATCCCATAGTTTAACTAAATATTGATGCTACTACACTGTTTTGCTTCTCATTTAGCTGTCTCTAGCCTTGTTTGATGCCTCCAGCTCTTCTGTAAAAAGGATGGAGGTTAATTTCTCCCAAGCATTTCTTTCCAACTCTTACTTTATTCTTGAGATTTGAGTAATGGAAATTCATACAGTATTCAATATCTTTGTGCTGCAGTGAGACTCAAATGACAAAAACTATCACAATTAGAGGGCAGAAATCCATAGAGCTGGAAATTCATCATTTCCTCTGTGAGCAGACTTCAATCCTCTCTGATTAAATCTAAATTACAATAACTCTGCAAACATCAAGGTTGTCCCAGCAGCTGACACCCTTTCCAGAAAAGAATTCTTCAGCCCTCTATTCTACTGAGATGCACAATTTTAACTTTCAATATTGACCTCTAAGGCCAGTTCTAGACTAGCCTGTTGTTGCAGAAACTAATTCTGAGTTCACTTATAGTTCACTTTCCCTAAAATTATCCTCAAGCCTTCCAAAAGCTCCCATTCTTTGATTCAATTCATTGCTATTGGCACTAGAGCTGGGTTTGTCAGTAACTGCATAGTGGTTTAGTGCCAGCAGCTCCATTTATTATCCAGGCATAATCAAAAATTTTCTCTTTTTTTTTTTCATTGTTTTCATTGTATTTAGCTTTCAGTCTCATCATGTAATTTGAGATTCCAAGCTGGGAATTGGAATTCTACTAGGTGATGGCTGCTGTTAGTAACATTCAGGGATCTCCCAAGTCTACTACTTTCAAAAAGGAACCACAAAATGGAACCACCAATGTTAAGAGAGGACATAAACTCCATGATCTTGTTACTAAATTTCCAACATTTTTTAACAAAACACTGAGCTAATTGGGGAAACACCAAGTGGTGCAATTAACCAAATAAATACAAGAGTCAAATGACAATGGATTCTTTACAGGATCAAAGAAGGAATAAAAGTATAGGTGCATTTAAAAGCTTGACTATTAAAATACATTTTCTGATAGCCATGACCACCATATAGTACTAAAGAGTGTTGCTACATTTAACCTCACTGAAACCATTAAAAAACCCAAATAATTTGTAAAAATGCAAGCAAAGATTAGCTCTTCTATGTGACATTCACTTACAAAATACTAGACATCAGTAGTAAATGAAAATATTAAAATTCCCTAAGATCAGCACAAATAAGAAAGCTGCCAAACCCTACCTCCACTACACACACCAGTGCAATGGGTGGGTTCCCTCACACCAAAGAAGCTCCTGGGAATCACAGGAGAGCACATCTCTCTTGCATATGCAGACACAGATGCCTTCCTTCTCCCTTTCTGGGTGCTCAGGGACAGGTTCCTCTCCTTCCCACCACCTGTTCTTCATACACACTGAATTTTACACTGCACTTTGCTCACACCAGCCAATTCAGACTAAACAGAGCTGGGAGATACAGTTTCACTAAATTTTAATACATTTCCTGAGAAGCAGGTGTCCATATTATGAAAAGGAACTTCAGGTGGTCATAGAGAAGAATGATCACTCAAGGAAGATTACAGTTCTGCACTTCCATTCTGGTAGTCAAAACAGCCCAGAAAAATTTTAATGGAAACCTCCCTAATCTTTGCTGAACACTTATGTTATATGACCAGAGAACATTTAATGTGAATCTCTTTAGTATTTGCTCTTCTGCTAAAGGTAGGTTCTTAAGCACTAGCATTCCCTAAAAATACCTCAGTGACTCAGAAAAAAAATCAAAATAAAAAAGAGGTACCCTGTTGTAAACTGTTAGGGTTATTATATGGACTAGGTGATCCATGTCTTGAGATAGTGTGGTCCATGAGGTGGGATGCCAGCTCCCCAGTCTGGCCCCATTTGAACTCTGGCAGTCTGAGGCAGCAGAGGCTGTCACTGTTAATGCACCACCAACTTCCTGCTATGTTTTTTAGTTCAACAGACCCAAGAACTCACAAACCTGTATGGACGTTATCCAGATTCTATTCATGTTACTCAGAAAATCTTTTCTAATAAACAACATACACCAGCAGCCTTGCAAAAAGCACATCAGGCTCCTTTGAAGAGCACCAATCAATAAGCTTGCATGGAGGAGAGAACTGTGTCATGTTTGTGAATAAAGCAATTTCTTTCTTTTCTTTAGTGTCTGTGTTGGAAAGAACCACTGTGCTGATACAGTAGTTGAATTTCAATTTTAAATAAGGTGAATATTAACCCCAGCCATATGTAAGGACTGCATCTGATAAAACAATTATTTTTCCTTATGAATCACATGTAAAATACTCATTCTGAGTCACAAGGGAGTGTGCACTGCCCACATTCATATTCGTGAATCATGTTCTCATCTTCTACTTTCAGTCAATGCTTTGTGATCTACCTCCCTCTCTAAGTGCCAAACTAATGAAGACCACTAAGGGAATTATTATGCTTTTTTCCTTCTTTTTTTTCTTTTTAACAAGATTTCTAGTATGTTCAGCTGTTACTATTTTTCTTGGAAAAAAATATAGTCATTCAGCCCACCAAGTTTGTGTTCTGGATGGACAGAAGCCTTCTATCTGTTCATATCTTTTCTCGTGCCTTCCAGCTCAGCCTTCTGCTCTCAGTACCCTTGGGAGTCTTTGTGTGCAGTTGTCAAAAAAGCCAGCACATTCCCATGGGTTGTCCTTTGATGAAGTGGGTGATGGCCACTGATAAAACTGCCTTGTTGAGCATCCTTCCACTAGTGCTGCACCTACTGAATGCATTTCAGAGATGGAGGAAACACACAATATAGATATCACTGCATTCTTTCTAGGTTAGCACTGCACTGAAATTATTTGCATCATTTTTTCAGGGACTACATGAAAAATTTTACTTCTCAGCATGCTGCTGTCCATCACTACATATATGGCAATGTAGAAAAGGACTCAGGAGCTGAAGGAACAAATTACATAGGAACCAAATAGAATGGTGACTCAGTTTCAATTTATGTCAGGATTTTTGGATCGTGATCTGATTTTTTTTTTTTTTTTTGAGATTTAGTCACCAGTTTTAGGCTTTATGGCATTGGTCATGGTACCTTCCACTGTCTTTTCCACAGTGCCTGTTCCATATGATCAGATGAATTGGTTTTTCCACCAATCTTCTATACTACTTGTTCATATTTAAAAAAAAATATTGTTTATTCAGTTGGCCTTGATCTAAACAGTTTTCTCACCTATCTTTAACCTACTTGCCATGGACTTCTCCCCTCCCCCTTCAAGAAACAAGGGTTTTACAGTGTTTTTTTTAATTAAAAAACAGGTATTTGTGCCAATTGGGAAATTTAAGGGATAAGACAAATCCCTAGAAAATAAACCAGGATAGATGGCTCCTATTTTCTTTTTTCATTTCTCTTGATTTCCCATCTTTATTTTTTGAGGACATCTGAGAGAAAACACAGCAGAAGATTTTCTTATAAGAGATTTTCTGCTCTAAAAATGATAGTGTCCCTGATATACTAAAATAAATTCGAGTAAAATATTTTGTCCCTCTCCAAGATACTTTAGAAGTACCAGAGGCCGAGAGAAAAAAAAAAGAAAAAGAGACAGGGAAAGTTCACCTGTATACATGTTCTGATCCATGTCTTTCTCTAACCCTACCCCAGTACTGCATTTCTCTTTGCTTACTAAGAGAAAAACTCAGCCAAAAAAGGACCGGGCCATATTGTCTTACTATACTAGTTTAGAATTATATATTTTTATATATATATATATATAAAATATATATATCAGCAGGAATAATTGATAAGGACAGAAGTCAATGACATTGCAGGCTTTCTACCTGAGAAGGAATACAAAGGCTATTAATATTCCTGTGTTTCATAGTAAAACACAGAACAGTTAAAATAACTTTTAGCAGTCCTGATGTTCTAGTTTATTATCAAATTTTAGGAAGATTTTTTTTCTGGTTCCTTACATACCTTCCTCCATAATCTCTGCCAAGACCTAATAGTCTAAAGGGCATTGGATAGCTGCTCAAAGCACATACAGGCAGAGGGATTGGTTACCTTAGTAACATTTCGTATGGTACTTTCTCCAGATCATGTTTCCAAACATGATTTCCATTTGGCAGCTCACTTATGAATTTTGTTTACATGTTCTTGCTCACAACAGGAAGTTTAAGGCTACCTTCAAGGCTCTCTCCAAGGCTTAAGGCTTGTGTCTTCATACCAAGTTACACTGGTTTAACTAAAGGTTAGATCTGAAACCAATTCAAGTAGGAAATAGGTGATGTACTTATTCCACTTGAACAAGGACTATTTGGGCTCAGACCAAGTCAATTAGGAACAGGTTTAAATTAAGGGGAAACAAGCTATTTTTAAAAGGCAATAATTATGTCTCTGGTGATTTGTCTAAGCGTAACAAAATTCTGTGCAAATCCATGTGCAATCCATAAATAAAAGCTCAAATGGCCTGAGAGAATCCTTCCCACTGCAGCCTATTTATGCACAAGCATGACTTTTTAAGCTGCTGAACCATGCCTCTATCCCCCAAAAATATATTTGCCCAATATACCTTGCTGATGGCTGTTGCCTATAGGCTGCCAGTATTGCATCATTTTTATCTCATTGTGCAGTGCTCCAAGACTGTTAATGATGCCATACCAGGTTGCTGTCTAAAATTACAGTATCTCATATATCGACTTATTAGCCAACAGATCTTAAATTATTATTCTGAACTCCTGACCATGTAGCAGATTAAACTGATGAAGACATGAAATACATGCTTTGGAGGTGTCTTGGAGGGGTGCTCAGCAGTAACATGCATGTGTTGGGCTGGGATGGAGTCAAAATGAAGTCCAATTTGCATGTTGCAAAAAGGGATTGGATGTGTAATGAGATCTGATACCTCCATTGATATAGGGTGGTCATGGCTTTTAACAGATTATCCTAGTGTCCATATAGATATTTACAAAGACATAGATTTCCCACATTTTTGTCCCACTGCTCCATCCTAGTCCCTAATGCTGATGGGCAGAATGAGAAGCCAACCCTTATCAATGCAGCTGATATATAAATCAACAGCATGGCAAAACCACTCCTCCAGTGACTTCGAGGACCTGGCCCTGCTGCAGAGCCTGACACAAACACATCTGACATCCCACTGCTCCTCAGATGGAATTGCTATAGCCACTTGCAATCTTATGATACTCACTACCTTCTCCCAAGAAATATTAGAGGCTGACTCATTTCTGACCATAAAGCTCAGTGTCGTGAAAACCTCAGCTCTTAAGTCTTGGAAATTGGGAGGGGGAAGGGCAAGGAAGAGAAAAGAAAGCTACCTGAACATTCTGATGCAGAAAAAAATACTCAGTTTGCAATCTAATGCCCTATTTTGAAAACAACTCCACATTAAACATGGATATTACCAGCATAACATTAGGATCACATTTCTAAAATTTTGCAAGACCTGCATTCCTATGATTTTGCCATTTTTAACCAACATAGTCATGAATTAGGCTATTTTTTCCCGTACCCATATTGCCCATGATGCTTCATGGGAAATCAAGAGTAATTTCACACAATAGCAGTTTTTGTTTTGAGAACTTCACGCATAAGAGAACAAGCAGATTTTTTTTTTCCTAGAGGTTATTATTCTGCTTTAGGAAAAAAACCCTACAAAGAATAGAAAATAAAATATCCCATAAAATACATGGCAACAAAAAAATTAAGAATATCAATGTTTCTGTGATGTTGAATTTTTCCTTTTATTTGCCACTCTGTCTGGCAGTAAATACTGTAGGGATAGGGAAAAAATGCACATTGACAAAGCAACAAAAACTATATAACTATATATAGTTTACTATTTAATCAGCTTCAAAGAAAAAAAAAAGAGCAAAGCCAGATTCTTCTTTTTAGAAGCAGCTGATTTCACTTAAAATGGAGAAAAAAAATATCATTAGAAGTACAACGATCATTAGAAGATAATGAATGTGTTCTGCTGCTGCATTCATAGAAAGACCCAAAGTACCTTTTCATTCCACAGTCAATATTACAGCTCCTCTCCAGACTTAGCTGAGAATATCCCCAAGTCTAATGGGTTAAATGCTTATTATACCACTGTCTTATTTGTAACATAAGGCACCTACTACAAGCCTACTCTTCATGCAAAATTGCCAATTTATAGCAATATTCCTTGTTTAGAAAACAAGGCTATCCAAACACTATAATTACAATATGCACCAGCAGGCATAACCCTGCATTAATGCACAGACTCCAGATACATTCGTCAAATAGAGTTTTTTTTCTCTTTGCCTTCTTCTCAGGGTACTTTTAAGTTCAGGGACAGAGAACATGTCTTCATTAGAAACATTAACATTCACAGGCTGTAGTAAATTTTGACAGTGAAAAGGTCTCTGTAACCTTTAGTTGTGCAGAAATTTACTTCCCAAGAAAATTACAGCTGGCACTGTCTTAATTAATGCTAGCTTTCTTTTCTGAAAATTGTGGGCTTGTCAGTAAAAAAGGCAGAAAAACCTGAGTTTAAAAGACTGGACACAAAAGACGCCTAGAAATAAAGCCCTGCAAAATTTCATAATATTGCTCTGTTTTTGTTCTACAGTAAGGAGATGAAAAGATCTAATTTGATTTTGCCAAATGGAGCAACATATATGTAATATAGAAATGATTTGCATTCTCTCTTTTGTCTTTGAGTTTTATCATGTAAAGAGCTCTTTTTAAGCCATTCTGTTTTAAAAGCAATAGGTCAAATAAAATCTATATCTGCAGGGGGAGGGGAATAAGGTATGACTTCATTATTTTTTTTAGCATAGCTTTAAATGCTCCTAGTAAATCATAGCTAACGGTAAGAAATGCAGTAGTGTTGTTCATATGATTTTTAATCTCATGACAGCTTTTTTTTCTCATTTCTAGAATTATTTTAGTATTACTGTACAAATTTTGTTCTTAATATTCACCTACATGTCTCAGAGTTCTATTTTGATGGTATAGATACTTTGATTGGTATAGATACTTTTTCTTTGATCTGTGTAAAGATCATTTATTTGCTGACTGAATTTTGATCATCATGCAGGGTCTTTTAATTGCTTGACAAGGAGTTAAATATACACCCTACCTCTGAACAGCATTTTCGTACACGCAGGTTGTATTATTGCTAAAAGCAAAGAGATTTTTTTTCCTTCCTTTTTTCCTTAAATGTAGAATGAGCAATAACATGCTTCTACATTATTTGTCACCAGAATCTCCTGGATATTGCTTATGCACTTCCTCATACACTCTTTCAGAAGAGATTTACAACATTTTGTGTTTGGAATTACTGTGCAGTTCCCAGCTCTATCACTGGAAGCAATAAAGCTCCAGTTCCACATAAGATTCTTGCATACCAGGACATGACACCACTTTGGCACCACATGAAGCTCCAATACTGCGTGTCAGCTGTTCAAAACATTTTATGCAAGTTCCTACAAGCACTTTAAATTAAGGTGCCCTGTATAAATGGTTTATTCATGTTTATGAAATGATTAGTTGGTGCCACTACATCCTTTAATAACTTATTGTAAGGCGTGTTATAAAATGCATCATCAATAAATGCTTAAAATGCTGCCACAGCAAGGTGATAAGCTGTTACAACAATATTTTAAGACATAAGTATTGTTCAAATAGTTTGTCTGCTGTTTCAATGCATACTCCCAAGTTTTTTTAAAAGCACGTTATTGAATGCTGTATAAATAATAAAATATTTATACAGATCACCTTAATTTAAAGTGTTACTATGTTTCCATAACTTCAATGTAGATGCCACATAGCCTGAACATGCTCGAAGGTACAGAAAGGCATCAGAAGTGAAACATCTCTATCTGAGATGCAAATCTCTGTATTATCACCCTGAGACAGAGAAAAATCACAGCATTCCCCAGACACAGGATTTGTATTTTCAAGGCTTGAACCATTAACCATTTAAAGAATTGTCATGAATAAGGGGAAAAAAACCAAAAAGGAGGCACCTAAAGTCTGAAGTCCTGAAAAAATGTCACACCCAAAATGCTTTGGCTGTTTATAGCACTTGGCAATGTTACTGAAATAATAAAATCCCAGTGTGGCTTATGGAGCCCATATGGACAAATATAGGATAGAGGCCTCTCTCTGCCACTTTCCATACTGGAAAACAAACAAAATAACATTATGGACAAATGTAATAAAAGGAGTACAGTCATAAAGCAGACACTGATTGGGACATGAGCTTATGCATTTATCTGCTTCTCAGCTTGACCACAATGAGCAGGAAGATTTAAGTGATGCTCCAAAAGGGAATGTAGCCTCTGGAAGAGAAAGCCAAATTCATTGCTCAAAAGCAGTGCACTAACTGCAAGAGCATAACAAGGGGGTCTAAGGACATACTTACATAAGAGATTAGTTAAATCTCCTTCGCTCATTCTCCAATCCATTGAACTACTTACAGAAGGGAGGAGAGTATAGAAAAGCACTTCTCAATATTGGCTCAAACATTAGGATTTCTACTCCTTTCTGTGAGATCCCCTGGGACTCTGGATCACTTCTTTATGGACAGACTGAGATGGGCCTTTTTTCCAGCTTGTAGAAAGGCAGCCACGTGGATGTTCAATATGGCTGAGACACAGCCAAAGGAAAAGCCTGCCCTTGAAGGAAGAAAGGGCAAAGGAAAAGTCTGCCCATGGAGGAAGAAAGGCCAAAGGGCAACCTGCTGTGAGACATGGAACTACTCCCCATGTAAGGGCACAGCCTGGGTCATTAGGTCACACTTGCCCACCATGCAGCAGGTGCTAAAAGCCTCTGAGGGGGCAGTGGGCAGAGCTTGGCACACACACATTTCATGAGATCTGGTGAGCAGCACTATTACAGTGTGGCTTGCAAATGGTTCTGAGCTCAGGCAGCTCCTGTGAGGGGGCACATGCAAACACTGCTCTTGCCCTTTCAGCTGTCCCAGCTGCCCACTGAGAATGCTGCAGCCCTAACCTGGCTCCTACAGCCACAACCACAGGGTGCTGGGCCCTGCCTCCCCCAGCCATGCCCCGCACAGTGTGCCTTGTTTTGAGCTCTGTGGATGACTTCAAGGACAGGTTCAGCTCCTAAAGGAGTCAAAATAAAAGGCTTAGTACTGATGTTCTCTTTCTTCCTTTCCACAACAGCTGTTTCTCTTTGGACATGACTGATCACAAACTTATTAAACCACTGAATATTCATCTTTTAACACATTGGAGCACATAAAGGAACTCTTAGTAATTAGCATTCCTGAACTCGTATTCTGCAAATTTATTTCCTCAAATATTTTTTTACATGATTTATTAAAAAATAAAGCCAAACACTTGGTTCTTAGATCCTGACCTTCTAACCACTCACATATGTGGTGTGCATGCAAAAACCCATCTCTTGCATGAGTTTGTTGAGAATTTGTAGTCTCAAATTGTGGTTTATATTATATAAGTGTTTCTAGGTTTTTCAGGGCTGTCAGTATGATTTTTCAGTTTTTCTTGTCAATTTCCAAGTACTACAGAGACATCTCTTCTATTGTTTTTTTCATTTTATAAATTATAACAAAATTTTTTTTTCATATATTTCTCAAAATTCTTGTGGAATTAGTTCTTATTTAATTTCTAATAAATGCATAAAATTACTCACATGGACATTTATATGTGAATATTTGTATATAGATTGATGTATAAATTTAGCCATATGTTAGTTTAAGATTTGTTACTTTGCAGATTTTATTGAATGGCTTCTTTGAAATTTAGTGACCTATCAAGTTACTCCCATGGACTATTTCTGCCTCACAGAGGTATGACTTTCCTTCACACATTGCTGCAACCTGGCAGTGTGGACCCTTCTGTTCCACTCCCTGTGGGCAGGGCACAGACCGTGGGTGGGTTTGCTTGGCAGGCAGGATCCTGACACAGAGGGAGCACCCTTCTGCTCTGTGTCCTGTAAAATGAGAAAACCAGCACCCATTTTTAGGCTCATGTTTAGCCATTGTCTGAGGCATGTCAGGTGCTCGCTTTCTCTAAAGTGAAAAGAATTTACTTCTTAGCTTGTACTGTTCTTCTATTAGAAGCTCTGAGATACGACAGCTGTGGTTTTGCTACCAGCACCCCCTGCCCATGTGGCAGATGTTTCTAGCTATTTTCTAGCCATTCTGATGCAAACTTAGGAGGTTTTTTAAATTTTTCCAGTGGACTTCAGGTGAATACATTTATCTGAGTGCCTGTCAAATGTCTTCCTTTCCCTCTGACTTTATTTAAAAATAGTACCAAAATAGATAAAGGATATTTACTTATTCCTTCGTTTATGAAGCATGGAATCTTAGTGCATTACCTGTTAAGTTGTTATATATCTACTTGGAAAAAAAACATGAGTGGATTTTCACTGTCATCTACCAACATGTATCACTAATGCTTCATTTTATTCTTTTGTGTGTGAGAGACTTGAAAATACTTATCTCTGCCTTTCAAGGAAATCATAAATTTCTGGTGTGCATGCGCGCTCTACAACATCTTCTTGTTAAGCAGAGAGGGCCCTCAGGGCACAACAGCATGGTGTGGTATTTTTGCCTTTTGTTAACTTGTGACACTTGTATTTGCCCCAAGATAATGTAAAAGTATGGTTTAGAGGTTTTTCTAATGATAATCATGATGTTTCATCTTGCCCTTCTAATACTAAATTTAGTCTCCTGGGCTCCCCCCCACGCATGCCCCTCCCTCCCTCCTCACTCTTGGTGAGTCTGACATTCAATTTGGAGACTAATGTCAGCAAGGAATCCATATGTACTTCTGATAGTAGTAGGCATATCCCTTCGAATTTATTTTTAGGTTTCAATGGAATGAAGTGATATTTTCTTCCTTCAGTCATTACCTTCATAGCATTTTCTACCTTTCCAAAGTTTACAAAGGAGAAATTTATGCCTCACCTTACTGAAAATATTTTTGTCTTCAAATTGAATGTACACTGGTAGGTACCACGACATTTGTAAGATTTGTTTTACAGCTCTACAAAGGAGATTTTTTTGCAACAGAAGAGTAAAAAATTTACTTTTGGTGCATGGTAAAACTCAAACCACAGATATTATGAGGGTATTTAGAATTTCCAGAGCAATCTCTTCTTGGCCTGTTTCTAAATAAATATTCAATTCCTTCAAAACCAGTTTACCACTTTGGTGTTTGAGTCTAAGATAACCTAACCCATAACCTAACTAAAAATAATTCCCCTTTGAGAGACCCGTTCAGCACATTTCTTTTAACATTTTTGAGCTGGTAGCAGTCCAATATGGAAACAAGTCATGCTTGACCTATGTGACCATCAATTTGGTGCCTTCAATCCAACTTTTAAACACCAATTGCCCACCACAGCCCTGAAAGTCTACAAAGGATGACACGAACCTGCCCCTGTTCTGGAAATCTCAACACAGATTTCCAAGAATGACTGTTTCCCAGCTGGGTTTACGTGCGCAGCCTCCAAATGCAATCCACATGCACTGTCACCTGCTGAGGCAAAGTTTGACCCTCATGTTCTGCTGTGGGGATGGGGTAACAGTCATGAGAGCTGCTGGCCAACACTTCCAAAAGCACCAAAAGTATAAATAAGGAAACAATGCAATATCATAAGTACATGTTGGGGATACAACTTGATTGTCTTGCTACACCCTAATTACAGCAAACACAGAATTAATTAAGAACCTGGGTCTGTGCTCTATCTTCCTTCCAGAACATGTTGGATCCATTCATCTAACATCTGCAGTGTTCTGCAGACCATGGAAAGGCTGTTTGCATAACGGACAAGAAAACTGTGGAAAGCACACATCCGTTCTGCAGGGCTCGTTTCCATGCTGCCTGCCTGCAGCCTGTCCTATTGCCTGCAAAGGTTCCTTTGAAGCAAAACTTCTGCTTGGTCTTTCTAAACTGCAAACGTACAAAATTATCTTCTGAAGGAGACATAGAGAATCAGAATCAGAATCAGCACATTTTTATTAAACTTCACCTGTCCATTCACTGTCCAGAGCAGGGAGAAGGCTGTGGGTAGTGACAGTTCCTTTAGTCTCGTCTCTGATCTGCTGCACTTATCTTCTGGGGAAGATCTGTGTGGGCTTCTGTCCCTGGAATCCATTCCCACGGCTCCCAATCTCCTTCCCCATCTCCAGTGGAGAGGAGCAGGTAGGTCTTAGCAAGAAGGGATATACCAACAATTATTATATTCTGCATTTGAAGCAAGAGCTTTAAAAAATATTTTCTCACACACATATTATTTTTAAAGCACAAAATGATTTTTAGACACTCTCATTATTTGTTTATTTTTAGCACATATCAAACCACAGCAGTTCTCCCTCCAGGCTATCTTTGACAAAGTTACAGAGACTTTCCAGGCCACCTCAAAGCAGAGATTAATCCAAACAATTTAAACCTCTCACTGTTCCACAGGAGGATGGCATTCGATTGGATTATTTAGGAAGGACAAAATGTTTTTGTTGATGAGAGAGATGAAATCCTCAGAGAGGGAAATCAATCTTATGTAGAGCCCCTGGAGCATTGATCTTGGTGTACATTGACAATTTCTGGTTGTTTAGCTATTTGGAATGACCGCACAAAATGAGCAAGTTGTTATAGTTTTAAGGTTTTGGTATTTATTGGCAACCCCAGTGCTCATATGATTAATCACACATTCAGAATGTGAGCTCAGTAGAAATTGACTGCAACGCAGCAGAAACAAAGTTTTCAGTTATCATTGTGTAATAAATTGAAGCTATATCCCTAAGCTGATTTGTCTTCACGTTTCCAATTTGCCTTGTTAAAAGTGTTGTTTATACAGTAGTTAGCAAAAATGCAAGTAATTACACACAGAATTCATTCTAAGCGATTCTGTATATTTTTTATACTCTTTATCGGTTTTCTATCTTCATTATCCAATATTTTTTTTACATCTAAGCAGAAACCCCAGTCAAGAAAAACCAAAAGAGTCAGGCCATGGAATGAGCACTTCCTTATACTGAGGACAGAATTTCCTGGATATAATGCTACAAGACAAGGCTTTCAGAGCAAACTAATCCAAATGCAAGCATCCTTTAAAAAACCACTTTTCTGTTTGTACTTGAACTCTCTGGTGCTTCCCAGTGAGAAGCAGAACAGAAAGACAAACAGTTTGGTTTATACGTTATATTTCATTTCCTGAAATATTATTTATTCAGAAGGAACATTCTTTCAAACACAGCTAGGGTTTTAGATACACATTTCACATTGTAGAAATATCTGTTTCTCTTACCAAAAAAAAAGATGCAAATATAAGATCATAACTATAATTGGAAATTGGAAAGCAATTTGGGAAATAAAAAAAATCGAAGAGAATATATTTAAAATGAAGAGTGCCAGGTAGGGAAAAGAAGAGAGTCTATGAAGGAAGGAGGTGCTCTAGCCCTGGTGTAGTGGTAGAGACTTGTGCTGGCAAAGACTGATAATGCTTTATAGCCTTTCACTGGGATCTCACTGTAACCTCGAAGCAAGCAGTTGCTAGGATGTACTTGCTAAAGATAAGAGCAAAATTGTGGAACAGAAAGGGGAAGCCCTGTAAGGCTGGCCTTGTGCTTCCCTGGAGAGGCTTACATACTTATAATGTACAGAAACTATAACCAGATCAGGAGAGACCTAATTACAGAGCTCAGAGATGTTAATGACACACAGAAATTTACATGCAGCTGAAAATATGAATATCTCTAAGCCAGCAGTCGCATCTCCACAGGGTTGGCTTCAGAACCTATGTTTTATAATCTGGGAGCCTTTTTTCTTTAAGGTGGAGCCTTTTAAGTAGTCAAAACCATCTATTTTTTAAGTAAACAACACTAACAATAAACCTCTGTAAAATTGTATTGACCAAGACCTTTTTTTTTTTTTTCTAATTCCTTCTCTTATGCTCCGTCTGAATTGGGCTTGCAACAATAATTCCTCACATTTATCTTTCCATCTTTCAATCTCAAAATCCTATATCTGATTTGGACACAGCAATCTACAAAGCAATGAATACCCTCTTAATTTACTGAGACCTTTAAAGGACAAAATTACTGAATGCTTTTCCTTAGAGTTCTTATTAGGTACAAAGGAGAATTTTTTTAATGCTTATATTTATTTATTTTACCAATTTGTGTAACACTGTGGTCGCGTAGCTGACTGACTTCCACATTCCTTGTTTCTCTTTAGCTTCAGGGAAACATGCCCTATATCTTTACCTGCAGTGGAGATAAGGAGTTGTCACAGCTGCTGTCCATGCAGTCCTCAAACCAGAGAGTACTGCAATAAATCCTATTTTATTTTATGGACAAATAAATGCTGAGGTAAAATATTCGAGGATCGTTGCTTGAATACTTGCCATAGCAGCGCTACTGTAATAACCACTATGACATTAATTTACTGCAATGTGCCGTAGGAAGAAGGAAGAAGGAGGGAGAAGGGCATTAAAAGAGAAAAATTACTATCCTTTGGATTTATTGGGATTGGCCTTCCTCATTTTCAGCCATCATTAGTTGATTAGGTGCTGATGACAGTATGGACAAGCGTGCTAGAATAGTTGGCTAAGAAAAGCCCTGAAGGTACTCTGTTAATTGAGATGATGTTCATATTGTACTTACTGAACATAACTGCAGACAGTGAAATAAGAGCTTAGTGTTGTGCAACAGACCACATGAACATTCACTCATTATCAGTCTGTAAAGGGGCGAAAACACTGCATATAGGCTACTGGTACTACAGGAAAAAGAGTTCATATTAAAACCTGGAGAAGACTATAGTGAGAAAATGTATTTTATCCAGCCTTCTGGGAGGTGTTGGGAAACCTGTCTAATGTTGTTCCATGGTTCCATTAGGGAAACATTATGGTATCAAAGGAACTGACAATTTACTTATGCCTTCATCTCATAAGAGCTATGCACCTGAACATTATGGAAGAGCCAGATTTGCTTACCCACTAGAAACTTAAATGTTACTGATAGTCCTTTGGTAATTATATTCCACACACTTAAAATTTTAAGGCAACTTGGAGAAAATAGCAAAGAAATGTCATTCTATAGCTCTTTTAATCTTGTTTGTGAAAAGTTAGCATTATACATGAAGAGAGAAATGTGCCAACCTCTGCACAGAGCCTGAGATGCAATAGATACATGGAATCAACTAACATTTTGGTAACAATGGTAATGCTATTACCAATGACTCCATAATGTTAAATATTTTTATATGGACATTAGCCTGCCTCTTGCTGTGGCCAGGGTGAATTTCAAACTTGGTGCCTAGACAGTCACAGAAAAAAAACCTCTAAAAGCTTCAGAATGCAATAGAAAGAAATTTAAAGGATCCTTTGAAATTTTAGACAAATCCACAACTCTTTTTTGAACAAATAGCCCTCTGAACATATTATACTCAGAGCGAAATTACCTCTGTACTTGAAGCATTCTGCTCTCAATGTTCAAACCCAAAGAAACATTTTCATAAAAGTGAGAAAATTAAATCTGGCCATTAGGGTGCCCATATTGAACACATCCAGTTCAAGGTAACAAATCCTCAGCAACATCAGAAACAGTTCACACAGAACTATGAAAATTCAGAAAACATAATGAGACATAATTCCTACTCATGAAGCTTTGGTATCAGCTCTGTTAAAGATAAATATTAGTATTTACTAACCTACTACGGTAGATCACTAAGGCCCAGTAGGGTAAACACCCAGCTCATGAGATTGTGGATGGCAAAACAGTTCTTCCTGACCTAAACAGAAACTTATCTCCTTTGGTCATTCAAGAGTCAGAAATGTCATTTTGCAACATATGTTAACAATATTTATATTCAGGTCAAAAAAACAGCCCAGAAGATTAGACTATGCCTATTAAGAACAGTGTACAGTGGACCAGAAAATAAGAAAACCCCACATTTTCGGACTTAGCTAGTGCTTCAAGTGCATTACTACACACTCAAATCAGAAATTTCACACACAATCGGCCATCCACACTCACAGATATTGTTGGCATCACTAATCTCCAGCCTAGTTGTATTATGAGATGTTATTAGCATTCACAGGCTTCTTCTGCCATCAGATTATTCTTACAGTAAATATGGTTCTATCTTTAATGTCCAGTGAGATAATAAATGCCTCCTTCTTTCAAACAACATCTGTTGTGACTTTGGCATTCAGCTCAGTGAAGGGGGGCTAGCGATTGATCACAGTATTGGATATCTAGATACAACATGGCAACATCTTCAGTAAAAGGCTTTGAAGCTCTAGCAAATAGACTGAGGTAGCCACAAGAAAAATGAAGAATATTTGAAGAGTAAAGATAAGGAATCAAGACATCCAAAAGAAACAAGAGATTCAGGATCAGAGACATGCAATACTCTCAAAAATGTTAGCACAAAAATATTCCCTTTAAAATACTCATCCAAGAAAACTCTAACAGGATCAGGCTTTTATAGTTCATGTTGTCTGTCTGTTTCTAAAATCATTGTGATTGTGGATTCATGTATTACTGTCATGGCAGTGACAGAGAACAGATCTGTTTAAAGTGCGCTTTACCAAGGCCTGTCAGCATTTGAACTAGAAGAGTGATAGATTTGACAGGTTTGGGAGATACTGTTTCCTGCCACTACCCGGGAGGGCTGACACCAGAAGCAGAAATACGCCAGGCCCAAGCTCTGAAGTTTTCCCCACATCTCACTGCTGGCCAAGCACAGTAATGTTGCATAACTAAGGACAGGAAAATAATTAATGTTTAATGTGTAAATCAATCCCAGTGGAGACCAGTTGTTATCTGCAGAGTGGGAAAGCACAGAATGAGGTGGAGTGACACACAGGATAGTAGTGCCTATGACAATGCCACAAGATTGGTGGAGACAAGACAAGGAGTAGGAAGTCTGTGCAAGTTTTATCTTTGCTACCAAATGCACTACTGTGAAATAAGGGTGAATAGGGTAGCAGCAGGAAATTCTGCACAAATGGTCATATCTTAACTTTGTAGAATTTAAATAATACTGCACTTCTTGTAAACAAACATGTTAAAATACTTCTTCTCTCACCTCAAGTATAGAAAATCAGTTGGTCTAAAATCAGAAAAAAATCTCCCAGTCTGAGTTAGGTTTGTTACACAAGAATTACAGTAGGAAGACTTGCATCTTAAGAACATCCTACAAAAGTAATATTGTTACAAGGTACTGGTTGCTTGCAATATTGGGTCCTTTGGAAGGACAAATTTGATCTCCTAGTTGTGAGGTTCTCTAAAAGTATCTTTTACAGCTGAAACTGAGTCTTCCTTTCCTCCCTGGGACACTGAAGACACATCACAGAACCACGTCTACTTAGGCATTGTGCAAAGCCTTTCACTCCCAAAAATGTGGAAAGGCCCAAATAAATCCTTTGCCACATGTTTGTACTGCTTCTATCCCTTTCCTCAGCAGCTATAAAACCACTGTACTCAGCCTTTGCACCCAGAGGGTACGTGGTGAACCCCACATGCCAGGGATGCTGAGTATAGGACAGCTTTTCCCCTGCCCACTGTTCCTCATCTACTGCCTTTGCTCCAAAGCTCTTTGTTTTTCCAGACTCCGCACAGCTGACTGACACACTCGGTCTCCCTCCTTCACACCTTGAATTTTCCAAGATGTCCCTTATTTTCCCACATAACCTTGCTGTACCTTCACTGTCTCTGACAGGTTATTCTCTCTCCAGGTCCCATATCAGTCAGCTTCGGTCCCTTAACATGGTCTCATCTTACTAAACTGCTTTACTCAAATTTCTGTAAAGTCATAGATCTTGAATTGTTGTATTCCATATATGCATATGTGTCTTGCCAAACTCTCACTCTTTATCTTCAAGTAAAGCCAGATCTTATCTCATCCCATACAAGTCCCTCTTACCACACCTCCACCCAAACTTAGTCCGATTGCTGCCCACTAGTGAGAAGCAGCTGCTGCTTCACTCTACACCTACTCAGAGGGGCTGCTACTCCAGTCTGCCAACCCAAGTATCACAGAGAGGGCTCTACCTTGCTGCAGCCCCTTCACTCAGCATTACTTTCATTACCATGACTCTTGGTCCTCCCACACACCATTGCAGAGCCTTCTCTCCACACCAACAGACGCACTGGAGTGTGGCATCAGGCTTGCAGCCTCTCGCTGATAAGCAGATGGAGCTTCAGTCTAAACAGTTCTTCCATTACAGCATCATGCTGAGCAATTGAGACAAGCATTAGCCAGTGCCACAGGAAGAGAACAGGATCCATTTTTCAGAACAGTGGGTGAGAACTGATTTTTTTTTTTTTCCCCACCCCTTTAAGGGGTTCTGCATTTAAAGCAAAGAAAATATAGGAAGTGTTTATAAGGGAAATGAAAATGAGCAATATCCTTGTAGTTAATTATATACACCCAAACTTACTTAGTCATTTTATTTGTTGTTTTTTAATCTATGTAATAGATGTACACCAACCTGGTTTCGCAAATGACCAGGTGCCTTGGGAGTGATGAAATTTAAGCTGAATTTCTCATAACGCAATTTAAGATGTGCTAGAGCCATTGGAAAGGGTATTAAGAACATTTCTCAGGACTCTAGCACCTATGAAGCAGTTCAGTTACACAGCAGAGTGCTTTATCTTCCTTCCCCAAGCCTGAGAGATAAGATTAAAACATGGGTACCATTATTGCAGAAACCACCTTGGCATCAAGAAATCTAATGAACAGTATGTGTCAGTGTGTGATGTTATTCAACTCAGCTGCAGCCCACACTCAATTAATTCACCTTCTCAGCAGTTCCCTAACAGTTAATATTGGACAGTAAAATGGCACCTGAGTTTCTTGTCTTCAGGTTGGTAAGAGAAAAGGCCAGGGGCCAGAAAACCTATTCTTTTATTCTCTTCATCGAGGAGATGAAAAAAGATGAGTCTCTTGGGGGAAGGGGGGAAGTTAATTAAGAAAATCTTCAAAGTGCTTAATTTTGCTACACATAAGTCTGTCTATACAGTTCTTAGAAGAGGTTTGATCACTAGCAAAACAAACCATGATGGATTCATATGCAACCTCATCAAAACAGGCAGATGGATACAGAGAGTTGTATCACTGCTTCCCCATGCTATGCTTGATGTCAAGAGAAAGATGAGCTTGCTTTCCCCTCAGAGAGAATGACCACAGTCTTCAATATTTTCAAAATCTTGTTGCATGTTCTTCTTATCCAGGTGACCACCACTTCCTAACGCTCCTGTAGAATGGAAATGAAGCTGTCCTGTCCCATTAATGCTTTCAGAGGAAATGAGGCCAACTTAGTCACTGAACACAGGCTCAGTAAAGACTCTTTTAGGATAGCTGAAGACACAGTCAAGTCTAAAAGAGGAGATGAGATTATGGGGATTTGTGGGCAGAATTGACAAAAACTGTGGCGGGAAGGAAGCAGTGAAGAGATTACGGGTAGGGCCTAGGGAGACCTACCGTAGTCAAGTATCAGACTACAGAGGAGAAACTATAAAAAGATATAAACCCAAAGACATAAGAAAAATACATCATTATCTCTCCAAAACTGTGCCTTGCTGAGTAACTTATCTCAGATAGCATTCCCAAACAGTTTAGGGAGACTGGATGTTTGACAGATTTTGATTTCATTGCAGTGTTTGTATTTTGTGAAATAAAATTTTTTCTATACATTTTTGCTACAACTGTCTTCCCTGATTTTTCTAAGAACTCAACAGACCAGGTGTCAATCAAACCTTCTAGTACTAACCACTATGTAGCAGAACATATTTTGCCTCTCTTTTCTTGTTGTTTTGGTTTGGTTTGTATTTTGGTTCTCTTCTTATTTTCCATTAAGTATTTCCAGACTCCAGACTGGGACTCTAAACCTTTAGGAAATATCCTGAGCAGAGGCTATAAAAACAACTGATAGTGTATCACAATATTCATCATTTCTGCAGCACTTGTCCAACTACTCACCCAACAAATACTTTTAAAACTACAATAGATTGGGATTTTTAGGTTTTTTTTCAGCAAGCAGGATATACAGATCATGAACTTTGACAAGGAGCACCAAATGTCTTTTATTTCCTTTATTGATGGCTATTTTTAAATAGCCACGACAACAGAGGATCAAATAGTTGCAAATAACAATCGCTGATTCAGCTCATGTGTTTTTATTTTCATAGGTAGTTTATGAACATATTCTGAAATCTATTACATGTTCACAGTTTTTAAGCATTTGCAGCAGTTTTTCGGGGAAAAGACTCGGGTAAAATTGTAGTAGGAAGGAAATAGTGAAGGACTGGTATAGAGACAAGCTGGGGCGGAAAAAAGAGAACAGGCATTTCAGCTGAGCAAATGTTGTGATCTAGTGACCACATGGCTACCCAAGAGCCAGGGCTGGCAAATATCAGGAGAAACGAAGGGCTGGGGTCACGATGGCCTGAGAAGGGACTGTCAAACTGTTACTGCTCCCAAGGGAATTGCCACTGCCAGGGCTGGTAGGGTTTGTGTTCTTTCTACTTGTTCTCCTGTGACATCTTACTGCTCCAGAGTAACACCTGCTAATAGAAATTCCTCTGCCCAGCTCTCTTGGACAACGCTACCCCATGCTAAAATGTGAAAAACTGCTGATACTTCCAAGTGGGTTTTTTTCAGACAAGGATTAATCAACCATATAATTATAATAATCATAATAGCAAATTCAACTTGGCGACTGCTTGTAAAAGTTGTTGGAAAAATACACACTGGTTTTGGTTGATCTTTAGAATTTGGAAATTAATGCACAGATTCAACATTTTTTATAGAAATAAATTTCTGATGTAGTTAAATGTTAGGGACAAAGTTCTGCTGTGACTTTCATTTTCCTAAAAGAAAAAATTGACAAAGTTAACTATTTCAGTAAAAAATTTACAACAGATAATGACATCTATTAGAGGACAGCGTACAAACAAAGTGAAGAAAGGTATGATACTATCCTTTAGGACAGAGTTCTGTAGTATTTTTGAGACAAAATATAACCACATAGAAAGAAATTGTCATTGTAAAGATTAATTATCCTAAATATTCTTGGAAACTTATTTCTTCACACAGCTAAGAACTAGAGGAAGGAGAACTAAGCACTGAACAAAAAAAACCTAGAACCTATATGAAGTAGATACCTAAATAAATTCAGTAACATTTAGGTATTTTACAATGACTGTTTGCTTTATAGAAATAGCAAAATAGGTTTGGCCCATGAAAATTCTCTATGTTCCTCTTCCGCAACACAGAAAAATATCAGTTTTCATATATCCCTACTCCTACTGCAAGAGGGAATCCTGTGAGCTGTAGGAGCAGAGAAAGGAAACAATGAATACAGGTTCCCACTACAAATCACATCTCCCTCTTTACTCTGGGCTCAATTAAGGAGCTCTTCTACTTATTGTACAGCTTGTGTGATGATTGTCCACATACTGTCCTGCAGAATCTGATATGGAATCAGGACAGAGCTCACTTCTAGATGTCTCTGGCACATCTCAACAGTCTCCCTCCTTCTGTGAAATGTCCTGCCTAGACTGTCACTCAAGCAAGCCTGAAGGGCAGTCGGGGCATGGCACTGCTTACTTGTGACGTGCTGTCAAATACTCATTTAGGTGGGTCAAGATAACTTTCTCAGGAACAGCCTAGGAGCTGGAGCAGCACAGGCTGCACGAGTGCAGCTGTGCCTCAGGGCAGGCCCAGGTAGTCAGGTGCAGCCAGCTGCATCCCAGCTGTGCGTGCGTGTGGAGCCACACAGCTGGAATCCAGCCAGCAGCAGCTTGGAAGCTGCACCACCACAGCAGCACAAGACTGAAGCAGAGATGGCATGAGCATGGCAGAGCTGCCCATGGGCATGTGGTTAATCCAGCTGGCTGAGTACGCTCATGTGCCTGGAAACAGCCAAATGGCTGTGTGCCTCACTGAATCAGGGCTAAAATTTGGGCTCTTTTGTTTTAAAAAACCTTTTCTTTTTTAGAACTGCTGCTTTAGGGAACCAATGGCACCCAGACATAAAGTAATAAGAACCTATGACAAGAATAATTATAACGTTATGAAAAACACAGAAAGAAGGAGGGAAAAAAAAAAGCCAAAATGATCATAATCTTAGAGAAATACACATTTACCAAGTAAATAATAGGGGTTTCTGAAAGTCTCAAATAATTAACACAAATCTAAACCCTCCGGTGTTCATTCTCAGGAGAGACATTTGAGACAGATACACCCAAGAGAATGCAACTGATGAAAAGGAAAATATTCCAATCTTCTGGCTAAACAATGTGCTTTGTAAAGATTTTTATTAAGTATTTTAAACACAAAATTAAAATAAATTTATAATTGCTTCATGATGCTCAGATACCAAGGTGATAAGAACATTTTAAACACCATACCAAACTCCAGAAAATTCAAAGTTAATGTTGATGGACCACAGTTTGTAGACCTATTATCCTCATTACTATTAACAGTAATGTCTAATAGCCATGCTGCAGCTCTGGAAATATTTTCAGAAGTAACATCATGAACCTGAACTCAAAGAGAATGTTCATATAGACTAGATCATTTTATGAAGATGAAGGGCTATACACTGCTCTGCTTTTGTTTTAGAGATCCCAAAGAATTAAAATCAAAGAAGGTTTTATGGTTTTTTAACTTTTTTTACCCTTTCGCTTGTTCTATTAGTATTTTCTAACAAGCACTGAACTAATCTTTCACAGCACTACATTTATGCATGATCTTGAGTCACAAACCTACTATCAACTCCAGCCACCTCCAAAGTGAAGGGTGACAAGAAGGGACTACAGTTCAGACTAGGAAGTGAAGCATATCCTATTTCATGGAGGCTACATGGAAATGCTACAAAACGATCACATTTTTATTCAGCAGCCTGAATTAATGTACTGTCAGCACTAACTACAACAAACCCTCTGCTGTAGAATTTTCTCACATCTTGCTTCACCATACATGGGACAAACAAACTAAAACTTGCATTATTAATTGCACAGACAATAACTTAAAACCAACCACACCTTAAGATCCTAAATGTCTTTTCCAACCTAAAGGATTCATTTGGATCCATCTGGTGCAGCTTTTCATTCTGAAAAGGCTGTGGTCAAGACTCTTCATTTACCTGTGCAATTACCAGGCACAGGTGGCTGGGCTGACGGGTGCCTTTGAGGTCACCCTCAGCCCACAGCTGCTTTCAGCAGCCCCTCTCTCTCAAGTTATGGTAACCCCAGGCCAGATGCAGCCCAGAATCTGGATAACAGATCTTCAATGCAATTTTAAAGTGCTTTTAAACTTAACCATTTGCTACACTCACTGCGCTAGTTCACATCTCACTGGCTGCCTTGAAATTTTCTCACCCATTTCCCAGACAGCTCTGTGCCAGGCTGGGAGAGAGCTGGAAGAGCCCCAAGCCTTGGCTTCACCTCCTTCAGGGCTGCTACACAGCAGACTGCCCTGGAGAAAGTATTTTGGAGCATGACACTCACATTTCCAGAAGTCACCTCAGAGCTCCACTCCCTAAGAATATGCAGATGTCATATACCATTCTATTAAAAAACAGTTACAGCTACATATTTATTTCCTGGCAGCCAGAACCCAATTGCATTTTGAAATAATAAATTCTTCCAGGAAACAAAACATCCACCCAACTTTAACTCCAAATGCAAACGCCGCTCTCACAGAAGTCCATAGAGAGTTTTGGCACTTGTTTCTCCAACAATAAGATCAGGCTGCCTGCCTGGATCTCCCAAGTCCCAGAACTCTACATTATGTCATTATTATTATTTTTCAGAAGCCTGAGAAATGTGCTAGGCACATCCCCATAGAGATAAAAGGCCATAATCTCGAAAAAATATGGAAGGCTTATCCTGCTTCCACACTGCCTTTTAGACAGTTTAGGAACTAAGCAGGTGTCTCATATCAAACTTATGCATGAAGTCAAAATATCCAACCCTACCCCAGTTTTTATATTTATATTTTCTTTCAGACCTGTATTAAGTTCCTTTTTGAAGGACATTCTCTTGCAGTAGAACAATATTTGTTTATATATTTACATATGCAAATAAGATGCTGCAGGCTGTGATAGGTTCTCTCTAATTTTAGGGATTTTTCTTGAATTGTTTACCAAGAAGTCATAGTTACAACATGTGAGGTGGCAGTTACTAATGGACTAGAACTACATTATTGCAGTGAATGGCAGAGTAAAAAGGTGTATAAAACATGCATAAATGTTGGGGCATTTGTCACTACTTCCTAACACTGCAGCAAAATTCAATATTTTCTTCTACAGTTTTCTGACATAATTTTCAGTCTTCCATGAATATGAGTGTATAAACTGTGTATGTAAACAATTTAATACATTACACTTGCAGCAGCTAAAGAATCTGTGCAAAGTACTGCCACATCCTGAAACGAAAACCAGACTCACTTCTATCTGAAAAATACTGAATGCAAGCTTTAAAACTGCAGATGTATTTTAAACAGAAACAATAAATTACTACACAGATAGTAGCCATGTATAAAAGTACTCCTGGCACGACAGCTTAACAAGTCAGAACATTAAACATCTCAATATCCTTGTGAGATAAATGTCATCTTCCTACTAGAAATGAGTAGAGAAACATTTTGTTCCTGTTGAGGAAGTGTAGAACCTTATCATGAAGTCCTGGCCTCAGCTCTGGAGTGAAAACCTCTGCCACTACTTCAGGTGTAAAGATTAGTGTTTTGGAGCTCTTGGAAAAGCCAGAGGACACCCTCACCAAGGGCCAACCTTGCACCAGGCCTACTTGACCTCTTCCAAATGCAACAAAAGATGGCAAGGTCTGTTGAATGACAGACTGTACAAACACAACTGTTTTGGAATGTTTAAAAGGCTGACTGATGTTCTTAAATTGCACTGATTCATCCCAAGGTTCACCACAATGATTTATTCTGATAACAACAGATCTGTACTAAAAATGTCTGAAGTTTGGGAGATGTGAGGCTTTGTCATTATGCTTACCTGCTTTATCAATAGCTGAAGTTCTTCTAGATCAATTTTTACTTTGTTTTTTCTGCATTTCACCCCATGTTGTGCTGGGAATTGGTTGAATTACACACTTAACAAAAAAAAAAAACAACCAAGATTGGTTACGCAAAAATATCTAAAGACAAAATGCAAAATTTTTCAGCGTCATCATTAAAAATCCTCCTTTTTTTCTTTCCTTTGAATATTGGCAGTCTAACACATGGTCCCTGTCAAGCAATACAAGAAGAAAATTCAGAAAATTCATAGTTTTCAATCTTTGAAACACATTTGCATACAAAGTGTATCTTTAAGGGAAAATAACTTGGCAGTGTCAGTGGCTGACACAATAGAAGCTTTATCACACTTCTTCTGCACATCTAAAAACATTGCCAAACACTTTAGAATTTAACAGTATTTAACATTTATGAAAGAAAGGCAAGAGTTTAAAATGCTTGGGATACCTGCTTCCTGTGTATTGTGATACTGCATATATTTTCCCTTCATTTCATGATGTTTTCACCTGAGAAAAAAGAAAATATATCAGGTGAACTGTGACTCCTGCAAGATACTGTCTCCTTACTGCAGGCTGCAAGTATTGGAACAAAGGTACATATTTCCCCGAAGAAGTTAGTGTCGTTGTTTGTTAAGTACCTATTTCTAGAACCACAAACACTCCTTCAGTTTTCCTTCTCCAGTGACAACAGTGATTTTGTGACCAGCAAGATTGTATTTAGAACTCCAAAACACTGATAGGCTTTTGGTCTCATATTTAAAAGAAAAAAAAAAAAAACCCCAACAGCTAAACCTTTAATTTCTATACACAGAGGAGTTGTCCCCAGGAAGACACATCTTTTACAGTCAACAATGATCATGCGTCTACAATCTCAGTAGATGGTATAAGACTAAAAAAAGCAGGTTTTCTTTTCTAAGTTTCAAATACTGTGCTTGATTATTAATGTTATCATTCTTCTTATATAAGGAAAACAGAGTTAAATCCTTTTTGTTATTTTTCACTCTATTATAAATACATCAGAAATCGACATCTTGTACTTCATTTTTGCTTTGTGAACCTACTAAGGATTTAATTATTTCTTTATTGTTATAATTTTGAACTAATGGCTTGGATGATACTTATACTAATAAATATAATAAAAATAAAGGTTTCTTTTAATTTACATTTGAATTCTCACATCCCTTTAAAATTATGACACCAAAAAATGTAGGAGCTAGAATTAATGGGGATTTTCAGCTGTTGTTAAAGGACAAAAACCCCCCAATGTACTGGCTTAACTTAAAAAAAAAAAAAAAAAAAAAATCAAATACAACCATTCTAAGTTTCCCTAATGAATATGTTTGCAAAACTATGAATTCTCTTCTAACTTAAACTTGAATTTTTTTTATCTTGTGGAAAAAATTATTTGCCAAATCCTACTTGTTCATAGTGTTTCTCCGGTTTTAGGTCAGTATTCTTATTGGAGTTCTGTGTACTACACAGGCAGATCAATAACCTTTATGGGCCAGATTTGGATTAACAAAACCAGGTACAACTCTGCTAAAGTTAAATGGATTGTCCCTGCTTACACCAATGATAAAATTGGCTTTTTATGTTGCATTAAAAAAAAGAGAAAATGAAAGCACTAACAATGGTTTAAATTTGCCATGCTTCATATATAGTTTATCTTAAAACATCTACTTTTGGTTCTTAATTGTAATGGTGTTCTGTAAAGAAACACGACCTTACAGGGCATTTTCAGGAATAGAACAGTCTATATATTAAAAGGCAGCAAATGATTCATAACTGCTTAGCGGTCAGGCCTGTGGGGCCATGCTTCCCATGTGAAATTTTTTTCTGCATTGCAAACTCTTACATTAAATTGTGATAAATGAAGAGCGGAGGCTATTCATACAAATCAATGACTTTAGTGTATGTGTCATTAGCCTGAGAGATGCAGGCAGCGGTCACTACTATAAATCATGTGATGATCTGCTGTCTGCGACTCGATGCAAGCAAGCAGATGCATTAGGAAGGTTAAAGAATGAAATTAATCTGTGCATTTCCCTTTCTTTTTTTTTTCCTTTAGTCACCTGGTCACACGGAAAGAATTAAAATCACATGATCCAAAGTTAAACTAGCTACAGAACAGTAAGTTGGCTAAGTTAGATGTCACCTTTCAACTTAAAGTTAATTAAATATTAATGGGATTAATTTATTCATCATCACATGAAAAGTAAAATATATAGAATAGGTAAAATCCACCAGTGCTCCTCACACAGGAGTCGATATTATTAATTGCTTTTAATGCAGACTGTGGCACGAGACCACGTGTAAAAGATCAAGCACACTGCAAAATGTGCTCTGATACTTTTAAGTGCAGCATATTTCTTTCTTCACATTTTATAAATCCAGTGTTTAGTAACCCATGGCCATGCTCCTCATACCAGTAACTTGGAGTGGGTTATGAATATGAGTCAGGTTGAATGTATTACTGATGATGGAATACATTCCGAGATATCTGTGACTGGGAGTGTTAATGGTGAGAGTGTGCAAAAGGGGTCAGGGACAGTAAAAAGAGATATGGACAATATAATTTTAAAACTGGAATTAATGAATTTGGGAAGGCCATATTTGATATAAATGTTAGGCCAAAGCCTTCAGTCTTTACTCAATACTTATTCAGGCAAAACACCCACTGACTTCAGTGACAGATTTCCTGGGATGAGAACTAAATTTGCCCCAGGAGTCAGATTGCCCCTTTCTTTTTTACAGAAGCAGAAATTGGGAAGATCATGCAGGAATCTTAGCCCCTCCTGCATCTGTGTGGACCCTGTGGAGGATTATACACATCTCCTTCTTGTGGCTCCACCACTTCCCCTTTGCAGTTTAACACCACTTAGCAAGGAACAAGTCAATATGTCACAGAGCAGAGGCACTGAGCCGGAGTCATGCCCAGGACTAAACACTCAACATGCTACTCTGGAGTGCTGCAGGGCTCCCAAAGTCCAGCAATGCTTGGGAAGGACTCCAGGATTTGGCCTCTTATGACTTGTCCAGCCTGTGATAAGGAATCCTGAAAAGGGTTTGAAGACTCTGCTTTGAGCCAGCAGTTGACTCTGGGCGCAATCAAGTATGAAAGCAAATTAATGACAGAAGGGGCAGCATTTCAAAGGCGATTGAAGCAGTCCATGGGCATAAAACAGTGCAGAACACCTTTGTGCTTATGAAGGGCACTATAAATCAATAAAGTATAAGTTAGCCTGGACAGTGATAAGATAAGTATTGCATGTGCTTAATTCACTTAGCTATCCTTCCGAAAAAGATAATACATTCAATGTAGACATATTTCAATTGAATTGATAGTAGATCTGGATTGAGCAAGCCTAGAGACTGAATTACCTTTATCCAACCCAGCAAGAATAAGGATGAACTTGCAAGCAAAATCAATGTCAGAAAGGTCTTACTGCCTCTTACAACAGCATACCTACTATCATTTATATTGAAATACACAAAAATTATTAATAATTATTAAAAATAGACATCCATCCTGGTAGCAAACAAACTTACAGCAGGTTAAGAACAAATGAAATTAATTTATATTCTTAAATCCTTCAAACACAAGAAAAAAAGCACAAAATCTGTTTTATATAATTGCTCAAAACCTACAAAAATTATTATTTAACTAAAGTTGCCAAATAAAGGTGGGGAAGAATTGCAGGCAGTGGATTTAAAATGACTCAGAGCCTATTCCCCCCGTAAAGCCAGTCTCTTGTGTATTGTTCCACTATAACTTATTTACAACTTCGACTTCATATGTATTTATTTATATTTGGTAGCATTAAGTTTAGGGCACACATCACACACATATTTTAAGTTAATTTTCCGTACCAGCACTTGGTTCTCCAGTTGATCCCATCTAGTCATCAGAGTTGTTATTTTATGTCTAGAGCAGTGATTGAAGTCTATTGCAAATCACACATAGAAATTTCAATCTGGGACCTTTTAAATATTCTAAACTCTGTATTGCAGCTCAGCTTCTACCAGCTGCCTAAGCTGGGGCTGATCATACTTTCTTTGGAGAAGCTGGCCTACGTTGCAGGCTGCAGAACTTCATTAGAAACATTTCTTTCTTTCCCAGTGCAAATTCAGTGATTTTAGGAATTCATATCATATTTGCTGCTGAATTTCCTGTAAAGTTCCACTTCTGCCCATTCCTGAAGCAAGGAAGAGCTGTATTTTAAACCCAAATGAAGGGAGCCATGATGCAAAAATAAGACATGGCTGCCTGTCTTAAAATGCAATTGATTTTTTCAAATTTTTTACTATAATTGCATTTTAGGAAGCAGAGGAGAATCCTGAAAAAGTTTAGTATCAACTTGTAAAAGTCACTCTCCATGACCATCTGAATATGAAATAAAAAGTTTAAAATATTGTGCGGATGAAAATGCTCCTTCCTTTTGGAGCAAATCCATGCTTCCTTTCCAGTGACTAATTCCTGGGTTTTATAACACGTCACTTTTGAGTCAATGCCAAAAAAAGAGGTAAAGGCTCTTTGCAGTCAGTTGGTAGTTTTATACTGTAGGTTTAAATTGCAGGTCAACAGGAAACCTGGGTTTAATTTTTAAGTGTTACATTAAGAAAATAAAATATTTCTTACAAAATCAGCTACTTTACTGGAATGCTTCACACCATACCCAGTTATGTGCCTGTTTTAGGGACAGCTGGGGAATGCACATCATATTACATGACTGAGTCAGGTTCCTTTCACAACCATAGCACGACTCACCCGGTGCCTTGGTATTTCCTCAACACAGCTGCTTGTTTCCAGGTCCTGCCTCACACTGGACTCCATCATGCTGGATGCTGATTGCCCTCCTTTCCAATTAGCTTCCAAGTGAAGGCACTCCAGAGCTCACAGAATTAGCTCAGCTCCCTACACGTGGCCCAGAGGCTCCTCAGTCCTCCTGTGAGTGTCAGGACTGCTGATGTAAGGGTAGGAGTCAGAGCCAAGCCCTTAACCAGCAATTATGGCTCCCTTAAGTTACAAGAACCCTTTTTAGGGCTAAAAGGGCAAGAACTTGTTGATGTCCCTTTACACTGGTGGGGTCTGAAGGCCATGAGCCAGTGCTGGCATTGCTAACCAAAGGTTTCAGTGGCAGGTCACATCCAGAACCTGGACGGCTGTGGGAGGAGGGCAAGGCAGACCCCTGGGCTTGCTGAATCTCCCAATTACTACACAAAGGACTAAACACAGGGTCGTGGATAAAAGTGAATAAATGTTTCTAAATTCTTATCTTAAACACTCTTAAGCTTAAAGCTATTTAATTGAGGATTTAAAAGCATGTATGCTTTATGAAGCTGGGGCTACCTGCTTCATTCTCTTGCTCTTATTTTTGCTTTTATCCTTTTAGTCTTGAAGAAGCCTAATTAGAAGCTTGAACAGGGCTCTCTCTCCCTGCCCTTAAATCAGTAATTGGCTTCAGTGCAGAGACTGTCAGGAAATTAACACATCACAACATGACAGCTGTTAATTTTTTCTCCTTATTTGTCATATGAATCACTGCTGATTTGCCAGAGTGCATAACAAATTAGTGGTCTGTAATCAGCGGCCTCTCTCCTGTGTGCAGCACCTACTTGTTTTTCCCCTTTTCTCCTGAAGTCCATTACTTCATTGCTTCAGCAGGAATGACTGTTGCTAGGTGTGTCATTGTCAATAAATCAGAATAAGCAGATGCTAAAAGCACAAGAAGCTCTTTAAAGTTTGATGAAGGCTTTTAGTTACATTTTTAAACTTACACTTGGAACTGGATTTTTTTTTTTTTTAAATTGTCACTCCCTGGCATAATATACTGTCAAGTCTTCGGGTATCATCTAAAGCTTCGCATCCTTCACAATGTTGAGCTGAAAATGTGATTTGCAAAAATTAAAAGAAGATATTTTCATGAAGACAATTTTTAAAATGTTAAGGCCTCCTGTGACCCCCACATCAATAAATAACAATTAGACACAATGCACAGTGAGATTTTCCTCTTGCCTTGAGTTATATTTACTGTATTTTTGTATAATAAACTCTATTTAATATGAGTCAGCATGCTCCACACACCTACAGAACTGTATGTAGAAAAAAAGCCTTAAGTGCAAATAGAAACCCACAAAATTTGGGAAAAAAGATGAGTAAAATTCTATTCTCTCATTGGTGCAATTAATCTGAGCATTTTTGGCCACCTTTTTTTTTGTCTAGTTTTACAAATTATGATCTATATAAAGAAGGCCATGAGAACAATATGCAATACTGTGCAAAAGCTGGAACACTTCTTCCCATATCTCTGAGCTGTACTGAGAACTGTTGTTCAGGTGACAGTTTAAGAGGTCTGCAACTGGCTGGTGTTCTCATAAAACTGGAAACGTTTTGGAAATATGAACTGGAAAGACTGAACCCTAAATTGCCTGATGCATATAGCTGCAAAGATCCATTATGTATTCCGTATCTTGTGTCTCAGACAAATTTAAAAAAAAACCCAGGAATGTGATATATTTCTTTAGCAAAAGGACCAAGTATGGACCCTGTCATATGTTTCCTAATTTGTATTGAAACATGCTTAAAGCACAAGTTCCCTATAATTTTTTTTAGTGTTCATAAAAGAGTTTTGTTTTTTTTTTTACTTCACCTAACCAGAATAAACTACTAGCAATCCAGAACAATGGAAAACAAGGAACCTATGCTCTGAAGTGAAATGCTGCACAATCCTTTGTATACATCACACATTTTTCTCAAGACTCAAACACTCTACCTTCTCCTCCAGAAAGACATGGGAGAACAAAAAAATTATTCTAAGCTTGACATGGTACCTGAAGGCTGGGTGTTCCTGAGGAAGTGCTGCTTCATGGAACTCTGCTGTGAGCAAGGGCATCTTCACACCAGGAGGCAGGAGGGGATCCCAACCCTCTGAGGTCACTCCTGTGAGGCACTGGCCCTGAGCCAGCAAAGCACTTACACACCTGCCTTGCTTTTAAGGTGAGCACGTTTTAAGTGTTTCAGACACAAAGTGCTCAGTGTCTTACAGGGCTCCATGCATCTGTATATGACTGAGATTTATTTTGTGATTCACAGACATCACACAATGCACTCCTATTCTGCCTCCATAGCTACTATGGCGATTTTCAATGAGACTACTTGACAATTATAATTTAAACATTTCAAAGTCTCTTCAGAGGAATCTTCCCTCAAGTTAATTGGTGTTTTGTATTGATCTGTCTGTACAAATATGAAATGGTTGTTAAAATTGTTATTTCGTATACAATGTATAAACCCATTCAAAATTTTGTATTAAATGGTTATTTATATAATGTACATATGTGTAAAATTTTATTAAAATGGTTATTTTAATGACAATTATTATTTTTAAAATCTGAGGACTTGAATTGTTTGTCAGCATTACATGCATTTTCTGCTATGATTTCTGTTATACAAATCAATGAAAGTCTAATTTCTTGTAAAGTTTAAGAAAAAAGAGCCTTGATGTTTACATTCTTAAATACAACTTGAGGGTTTTTTTTAAAAAATATAAATTTTAGGTTTTTTCAGTAAGAAAAAGCAACCTATTTCAGAAATTCTCTTTTGTTGCTCAGTCTTAATAAAAATCTTCTTAGCATACAATATAAATTTTCCATTTGCTCTATTATGCCACGCTTTAAAAACACAACCTTAATTTTTTATTTACATTACAGAATCAGTTACCCTGAAAAGACCTGAAATTAGCAATTATGAAGAGTGTGCAGTACAGGGCAACTCTCCCAGCCTTTTTGAAATGCCACTACAAAGTAAATCTCCATACTGACTAAAAGGAGTTCCTTGACCTGCTGTAGTACCAAGGCACACAGGGACTGTCTCAGGCATCCTGAAGTCTTTAATAGGGTGTCTGGAGCAGACAGCCTTTGTTGCAGAAAGGTCACCACTGAACACTGTTTACTGAGACTATAAATACTACTTTTTTAGCCTAACCAGATTCTACATGTAAAAAGCAGTACTAAGAAAATTATGGTGAACCAACATGTGTTTCAGAACCCAGATTTTTAAAAATCCTTTTCAGGAACCCCTGAGAAAAAGCCAAAAAAATCAACCAAGAACAAAAACGTAAAACCACAAGTCCAAGTCACAGAGAAACACTGAATGACACTGACTTACCTACAGGTTTTCAAGCTCCCTGTCATGAGGAAAATAATTGTACGACACCCAACAAATGTTAGATCACTGTGTAGATGTGCCACACTCATTTGCTCATCTCACTGCTTCATCAGCACTTCTGGATGTATCATCCCCAAAATACGCCATCACTGATTAAAATTCAGAGCAGAGCAAATATCAATTGAGTCTGGTCAGAAAAGGAAAGAGTTGGCAGGTTACAGACAATGGCCAGCTATGTTTTGCTATGCATTTCTGGTATGGGGTTATTTTAGGGTGAAACCCTAAAATTTCCATTAGGCCACTCTTGTTAGCAACACTTGCTTAAGTGGTGAAGAATTAAATGGCCAATGTTTATTTGCAATTCACTGGCTGACCACTGTGTTGCTGTTTAATAAATAAAAAGCAGGGGGAATTGAAGTACAGTAGACTTGATATTTATTATTAAACTTCCTTCCTGTCCCCAATATTTCGGGAGCCTGTTATTAGTGGTCTCAGAATGATAAAACAATGGATTTGCCAGCGACTATACATACCCCATAAACCAGCATGTACATTTAAATAAAGTGATGAGATGTTCTTAAGGGGAATTGACAACAATAGGAAATTTTACTGGGAAGTCTCCAGTCGCCACTGTTTCTATTATTATGAATCCTGAGAGAGATTCCTTCAAAAGTTTTGAAAATCTGCACAAGTTAAAAAAAACATAAATACATTTAGCAAAATATGCCCATGCAAAAGGCTTTAAAGTAGGAACTTTTCCCTAAGGGATGTAGAAAGGGAATAGACAGGAATTATTTTCTATTAATACTCAAAAAATTCCAAGAGTCACACCAAAACACTAAAAAGAATCATTATGCTGATTTACTAAGACATATAAACTTGCATTCTAGCTCCCTGGGTATCCAGCATGAGGCCTTAAAGAAGCCTTAAGGAATACATGTAATTAGTTCTATGTTCCTTAGCCTTAATTTTTTTCTCCTTTCCCATTCATCCTTTCTAAAATTTCCACAATAAATATTTTCAATAACTCTTATGAAATAATTTTAACACTGTTTTTCAGGCAATGTTTTTTAAAAGACGAGTGAGGAGGACTTGAGGTATGATTTTAGGAATGTTTTTTACACGGAAAAAGGAAGAGTCTCCCCAGACTGAGGAACTGGGTTTATATCAAGACTTGCTATATTAATGTGTAAAATCTTAGCAGTGTTTTTCACCCTTCTGAAAAAGTAAGGGTCAGAAGTAAAAGAGGAAAAAAAAGAAAGGATTTAGTTCCTTTTTTTAATATTGCTATATAAAAATATTCACCTTTTTTATTAAAGTTCTTTGATGGCCATGAGAAATACACCTGCAAGGATAACTATCTGCTGTCTAATACACTGAATTAACATCAGTCTAATCTTATCTAGTGACTACTGGCAATTAGTACCAGGAGAACAAATTAGAAGCTGTTTTGTATATCAGATCATCACAGCATTTCAAAACACCTTTTCTGTTTAACAAACATTTCTTCATCTCTTATGGTATGCTGAAATATCTTTAATTACAGCGCCATTAATTTGTAAAAGTCATATTGTCCATCTGGGGTCCTCCGAATGTAGAAGAGTATTAGCAAAATTGTAGAACAGTATTAACACCTGTCAGAATGCAAAAGGCTGGCTCAGCCTTCAATTAAAGCAATGATGAATATCTCTTTCTTTCTGTCACAGGTTTTTTTAAGGCATAATGCAAAATCTCAGCTCTGAGGCCTTCAATGAGCAAAGCCCATTGAAGGAAGCCAAACAGTGGAGGGAAGACTGCAGAAAGGTGGTGTAAAAATTAAATCAGACGAAGGTGGAAGCAGTTTCTAGGGGTTTAGTACCACAACAGCAGCTTGCTGACATCAGCTCAGTTCCTCACAGATGTCTGATATCCTTGGCAGGGACTGCTAGCATGGCACAGGTGGTGAAAGGCCATCAGAGCTAAGCAGGTCCTGAGAACTGCCACTGTGCTTTGTGCTTAGCTTGTCTCACTGGTGAGAATTAAGAGTAAACTGCACTGGAAAAAGGAAAATGGCAACTAGCAAAAGGAGATGGTGCAAAGTCCACTGCACATTGGGGTTTAAAAATATCTTGGGAGATCTTTGTTTTAGGACAGAGCAGAGTTTTGAGAAGTGACAATACTGATGTTCCTGAAAATCCTTTCTGTTGAATGTTCCTGGAAGTGATTTACATTAGAAGATACTCAAAAAGTCTATGCAGCTCCAAAATTAACATCTAGATTATTTTCTAGAAGAACAAGAGCTGTGATGTTTACATCTAGACCCAACATTTCCTGGAAATATATTAGCATGTATTTCACAAGCATGAAGCTGAAAGCACCAGTAAGTACCAGCATCCTTTCTATCCCAGAAGGTAACTCTGAAACTGGGCAACAAGGGGGCAAAAAAGAAAAGGAGGTACTGCAAAAGTTATTAAGCAGCTTTATAAACCAAAATAGTCCAATTTATTTTGGGGAAAATGGTGATTGCTGCATTATTCAGAGAAAATTGCTGAGTTTTTTGCTGCAGTACAAAATCTCTATATTTCTTGTTGCATACTGAAGAAAAAAAAGAAAACTGTGCAAGTCCTAAAATCTGCAATCCAATGCTGAAGGATTTACTTTAAGTCACAAAATGCTTAGCTATTAGATGACCTATAAACATTTTTGTTTCATGAGTGAATGTTTAATCTAGCACAATACAATGGTTCCAAAGGAAACCATTAATAGCAACATTTTGTAGCAGCTGTGTGCATGTCCCCACTGGACCTCTAAATGAAGTCTGCATAAGGACTGTAAAGGTAGTAACCCTGCAGCTACAGCTATAATTATCAGGATTTAATGGTGTTTATGAATGACTTGCTATGAGTCAAAGGATAATAATACATCTTATTAAAAATTTATTCCAAGTTATTTTTATAAAACTTTACTCATTTACATGTCACCAATGATTGTTCTTTTAAATGAAACAATAGAACAATAAGGAACATTTAGGCTTCAAGAGAAATCCTAGCACAGGGTCATTATATAATGACTCAGTATAAACAACAAACAACATGTAACATCTGTAATATTGCAATTAAAAATATAAGCCTAAAAGTGAATGTGTGGAGTTAAAAAAATTAAAAAGCAAACCTAAAAAATAAGTCTTTAAAAAAAGACTTTTAGCGTCATATAAAAATAATGCTAAACTCCAGTTCTGATTCACTAAGGTAAATGACCATAGATCTTTTTAGCAACTAATGACTAAACATGATCCAAATGGAACGGCAGCCAGATGGCACATGGGATTCATGGAACATAGCTATCAGATCAACCACAAACCTGAATCAGCTAATGTAGTTCAAGATGCATTAACTAATAATTCCCAGGAAGTAAATATTCCAAATGAAAGAAACCCAAAGATTTTTTTTTTTTTTTTGGAAAACTTAATAAAAGTATACTCATGATGAAAAGGAACTCATTCTAGGTGTCAGAAAAGGGAGATGGAGAATCAAGATCCTGTTCCAATTTTTTTTAGCTGGTTACTGGTTTAGGTCCAACAGAGCCCATTTAGTCTGGTATTTCCGTACTCTTTTCACTCCAAATTTTACTCTCCAGCAGAATATTTAGACATTACCTAAACTTTAACAACCAAAATTAAGGATTTTTTCTTCTAGAAAAGTCTATATGCTGCACTGTTTTAGCCCATGGGTAAGAGACACAGTGCTGTTTAAAGACTAGAAAACAACAATCAGGACTTCTCCATTCTGTACATATCTACCATTAATATAATGTCCAAAGAATTTAAAACTCACAGGAAAATGAAATATATTGATTATTCAAAAATATTCACAAATGTCTTTGATTTGTCATCTCTTTAAGACCAATTTCCTAAAGAGCTGTTAATGAAACTCTGAGCCTTCATCAGTACAGCGAATTGGGACGTCTGCTGTGTTTTCCACTAATTGTCCATCTTTGCCCACCAGTTCAATGCAACACATAAATGATTTCACCTGTCTTAATATTTTGGATTTCACACTGGAAAAAAGAGGTTTAAGAATCAGCATTGCTTTAATAGGGACTGGTGAGGACACCAGAAAATGATTAAGGGATATGGGGAAAGAGGCAGCAGGTGCAGTGAAAGGAGAAGCAGTAAAAGGCAGAAGCAATGAACTGTTACCCAATAGATGCCAGTAAAAGTATGAACACTCATTTTTGCTTGACGAATATTTAAGTGCTTATGATTAAAACATGCTTTTAAAAACAGTGTTATGAGGAAGAAAATCTGAAAAAAGAAAAAAATACACTCCAATCAAAAATAGTCTCAGCATAAATGAATAACTGGAGACTTTTTAAGTTCGTCACTCAGTTCTGATCCTTAGCTCACCCTCAAAGACATGTTGTTGTAAAGGTTAATTAATTAAAGTGCACAGAAATTATTATTTGAGAGCTGCTAGGTAAGTGCAAAGTACTGTTACTATAGGTTAATATTTTGCTCTTAGGGCACAGCCATGCTTGACACCGATGTACATTACATTCTGAGACAAACAGTTTCAAAGCTCAGGGCCTTAGCCCAGCTCTGCTGAAGTAAATGGGAATGGTTCTGTGGGTGTTCAAGACCTTTGAATCTAGCTCTGAGGATACAGCTGTGTGGTATAAAGCTATCTCCTAGCTCCATTAGCATATGCCTCTGGCTCAAGACAGCTAATCTGTTTTGCTTCTCAGGCAAGCTAATTAGATCAGCAGATAGAGGATAAAGCCTGTGAATCTTCAGAGAAATGCCACTGCTCTGACTAGGAGTAAGCACAGAAAACGCAGGGAATTTGTATAAATAACTGAGTTCAAAAGTGTTAAGTACCCACTGGTTCCCATGGACATCATGGAAATACACAGATGCTCAGCATCCCTGGCCAGAGACCACCATTAGCATGTGTTTTGTCTGGACATAAGAGATTTGAGCCACTTCTCCCAAGTGACACTTTGGTATCAGTAGTTCTATCATGTTGCAATCAGACTTTTGTCCATAGAACTTCAATAGTTTGTTAAGAGCAGTGTAAGAGTGTCATCTCCCCAAAAGCACCTTGACCCGCTGCACAGTCCTCTGAGGTGAGATATGACACATAACCAAGAAGTCTGAGACTAGCTGTCATTTCTTTCTCTCTGCCACCCACCAACAGCTGCAATTAGCAGAAGCAATTAGACTAATTTCCTCATTACATGGAACAGTCTATGGCTTTCTCTTTGAAGCCTATGAGACTCTAGAACTTCCTCCTTATAATTCAACATATCTCACATTTAGGGCCTTAGCAAGACATTTGTTTCATGAGGGAGTCTGAGATGTGAAGGATGAAAAGCAATGGTAAGTTCTTTTGGAACTGAGCTCAGTTCTGTTAAGGTTAAATCTAATTTAATTGACCATATAATTAAAAAAGTTATGATTTAAGAGTATTGGACGGGCACCTTTATCATTTTATACTTGAGCAAATAAATAAGTTCAGAGCTGAATTTGAAGTCAAAAATTAAAATTTAGGATTTCTTGGACTTAAGGACTATTTCACACATCACAAAAACATACTTATAGAGCTTAACTGGTACAACAAAAATTTTCTCATAACTGCTGTAATAAGAACCATACACAACATAAAACCTCAAGTGGAATGCATGAACAGTAAAAATGCTGGTCCCTTTCACTGTGACAGGGATTGTTTTACCTGGTGCAGCACACAGAAAGTTCATCTGCTGAGTAAGACCCTGTGCCAGAATTTCCCAAATCTTGGGGACCTGATATTCTCCATCTGTTTCCTCTTTAAATCCTGGAAACAGGCAGAATTGAAATTCTGCTAAAAATGAACAGAAGGGAATTATCTATAAAAATTTTTATTTAAGGAATATTTGAAAAGTATTATACATATTTTGTCTGTTCTTTTCCATCAATTAAGAAAAAAACATGAGGAGATGCCTGATTCCTCAGGTATGATCTTCCAAGGAAAATCAGACTGGTCCAGATGAAAATGTGGAAGAGTCAACAGTATTTTCCCAGCTATTGTGTAGAACCACCTTATCAATTAATAAGAATTAATAGGAATTGTAAGAATTAAAAGACCGATTTGGGAATGCAGACATGAAACCATTCTTTTCCAACAAACAAGGATACAGATGATACACTGGTAAAAAAGTAAAATGCAGACAGCTTCCTTCAACATGACATTACATAGTACTTTTGAATAAACTTGTATACCAAATATTCTTGCAGGCGTTAAAATAAAAGTTTGCTGATAATAATGCAATTATTGAAAGATTTATATGCACTGAAATTCTTTTAAATAAGGGCAGCTTTTTCATTTCAATTTAGGCCAATAGTTAAATTAATTTCCCTGTAACAGTTATGGGGAAACATTTATTTTCATTTTCTACATTAAGTTCATCCTACTAATAATTCTCTGTTCCCACCTCCTCTCCTTCACTAAATGATGTTAAAAGTAAAAGAAAGGATGTTTGCCTACTTATATTTATTCTTTCTATCCAGCACAGAGCTCCCACCTGCCCTCTATCATATCTCTGTAGGAGGACGGAAATTTAGCAGAAGCAAAGACCAGGAGTGAAGGCATTAATTCCTATTAATTCTTATTAATTGATAAGGTGGTTCTACACAATAGCTGGGAAAATACTGTTGACTCTTCTACATTTTCATCTGGACCAGTCTGATTTTCCTTGGAAGATAATACCTGAGGAATCAGGCATCTCCTCATGTTTTTTTCCTAATTGATGGAAAAGAACAGATAAAATATGTATAATACTTTCCAATTCACACAGACTTACATTCTAACTGTGGAAACATTTTATTATTTTTAGACACCACAACATTTTTTGGTCTCTTCCCTTCCATGTTGCCATCTCTGCTTTCCTTTACACCTGTATGCTTATTCATCTTTGAAGATTCCATGACTTGTAACAGAAAATAGAAAATTTTTTTTTCTATAAGATTTACATCTGAAAAAAACAACTTGGCACAACGGTATGGACAATGTGTGCAAATTTGCATACACTCCATATATTCCCCCCCCCCCCCCCCAATATTTTCTACATTTGTAAACCACAGATGTATAACAGAAAAAAGAAAATACAAAATATTATAATATATTAGTAACTTACATTTAATAATTGAGTCATTACTTAATAATACTTGAAGTATACATTAAATTTAAATTATATCTTATATCTGTCAGAAAAGAACGACTACCTAGATGTTTTATGGGCACAAAGTCTCCAGGGAATGTCACAAATTCACTTGATGTCCGTAAGTAATTAATTTTCCATTTGGATCTCTGATTTAGCTGAAGGATGTGTAAAAGCATGTGCAGACAAGCAGTCAGGAATGGAGAGTTCTCTATTGACTATGAATTTGAGCACCTTCTTACTCATTGTTTATTCTAAAAAATGTAGTGAAATGTGCTGTGCTGAAGAAACAGGCACCTGTTTCCTACAGTCATGTTCAAAAACTAGACACAGGAAGTCTTTTTGTTTCAGACAAATCTTTCTTATTTTCTTCATCTGTGAGCACTGACAGTTCAGCCACACAGATCTGATTTTTTTTTTAAGATGAGCAACCCCAAGTATTTTGGTACAGGTCTGTGTTCCTGGGAAACAGACATTTGGATTGTATTCCAACCTTTTTTTTGTTTTTACAGTGTTAATAGTTATAATCATGGTACCAGGGCCAGTTGGTTAATATCTTGTATCAATTATTCTTTTAAATGATCATTTTTCAAAACATTTTTGTGAATTTTCATAAAATTTTCCCTGTTTTCCTCTCCCTAAAATTTTCCTGAAACATCTTCACTGCAGTTTCAATGTACAGAATTATTGTTTCAATTTATCATTTTCAGATTATCAATTTAACTTATATTTGAAATAAAAATATTTTTCTATCTTAAAATTAAGAAGTTTCATCTATTTTAGCATTTCACAGATTAGGTTTTTACAACAAATTTTCCATCTTGTTTTTGATTGAGTTCCTTTTTCGGGTTTTTCATTTCAGCTGTTGATTTGTTCTGTATTTCCCTTTGTATCCAATTGCCATATAACTCCATTTCTATCACACAATGCCCTATGTATTCTTTCCTTGATGGGTACATATTGTCTCTGACTGGTTCAATGGGGTCACTTGAAGTCACACTCGAATCCAACCTCTTCCCACACAGTGGGTTTGTCTGTTAAAAGCTCTGCCTGAAGCAACACTCAGAAGACCAAATCTGCTCAACCTGAAGCAACACTCAGAAGACCAAATCTTTGGTGAAGGACAGAAAACAGCAATGATTTCTTGAGAATATTCCCCCAGCCTTACAGTCAGGCACTCTTTTTTCTTTATCATTTACACCTGTGTTAGCTGATGGCTTTACTGTTTTGCCAGCAATTACCCATTTCATTCTCACAAAGCCTTCCCTCCCCCCTCCTCCAACCCGATGTAAATAAAGGACACCACATCATAAATGTCTATTCAGGCAGAGATGAAGATCAGTCCTTAATGTTGAACTGCAGAGGGAAACTCTGTTGCTCCCCCTGCGCTGGCAGCCAGCTCACAGGACCAGAAGAGCTCTGGGAGCCACAGAGATCATGGAAGGGAGAGGCGAGCTCACCTTCTCCAGAGCTTGTGAAGCAGAGAAGCTCTCACACAAGGTTTTCAACACAGCTCCTAGCAGATGTTACATGAGGACACACAGGTATTCTTGACTGGACCCTGGGCACAAAGGACAAGGTTTGGAGGGCTGGAGCTGATAAAGCCATGAAAAGAGGAGGTTTATGCTACACCTCATCCACCTCCTCCTGCTTGTCTTGAGCCTTGACACAAGCAGGTGCTGACTAGAAGCCTTGAGCCTTCTCAACCTTGGCTACTTCAGTCCTGGAAAGTGTTAATTTGTTAAATGCTGCTTATCAGGAACCAGACAGCACTACAAAGCCCATATTTGAGCAAGATGAAGACAGAGACATTCTCCTGAGCTCCAAGTGCTCCAATGGTGTCAGTAACTAAAGCCTGCTTTCTCCAAGGGGGAACTAAGCAGTTTGCTGGGTTTAGATCAACTTCACAGCTGTAGAAAGGCAGGTGCCATGAACCTCTTACCAGTTTGACTGAGCCACCTCTCCATGGAAAGAGAGCCATCTCTCTCTCATCTATGTATTATTTCTATTCTGTGTGGTGTTAAATCTTGAAAAACTGTTTTGTACTATGCTGTAAGGTTTTGCTTTAAGGTTGTCCCTGTCTCTCTGATTCAGAGCTTGCTTTGAAGCAGGTTTGATTTGAAGTTGTTCACCCTGTGTTTTATTACACTAGATTTGCTCCTATTTTGGCAGCCCTGTGTTGAAAGAACAACAACAAAAAATTAGCTGTGCATTAATTTGAGACAAATCAAAATGGAAAAGGATGTAGGCAAGAGAATTTTGGTTTTGTCAATCTTCCTTGTATAGGAGCTCTACTTGCTCTGTGACTTTGTCCACTGTGGCATTAACTTGTCTATAAAATAGGGATAATTATATTTTCTTCCTTGATAAAGTGAGCTACAATATATGGATTGATAGGGTACATAAGTTATGCATTTTTAATAATGAGGGGATAGACCTGTACACATTTCAAGCTTCGTAAGAATTAATGTATCTGCAATAATATAAATTGTTAGGCCCTAAAGCTGAAAGCAGTTATGGATGTTTATAATGTACTATTTTTGAAGTTCAATACAAAGTGTCACAAGGCATTATGTGTTTCCTGTTTGTAATCAAGGAAAATATTAGAAAATTTAAAAACAAATAAAAACCAAATAAACTCACAACCATTCTGAAGGAAAAACTCTTATTGCATGATTTTCTTGCAGTGCAGATTATGGGTCAACTCATAGTTAATATTATTTATATGAAGGTAAATGTCCTCTGCTCTACAGAAAGAATAAAGACTCTATTCATGAAAATGTTAAAGCGAGACTGTATCTGAACAACAAAGATATTTTTAAAGCAATAAAATATTAAACAGATGCCAGTGTTTTCTTAGATACATAAATGGCCTGATATGGAAGACAGTCAGGTAATAGCTTTGAGCTGTGAATGTTCGCAACAAAATGTGTAGTCATATAAATCTCACTTGGATTGCATTGCACTAGAAAATCAAAATGCAGAACAAGCCTGCTTAAAGAGATGTTAAAGTTCACAAATCTTTTCAGAAACCCAAGGTTGAATTGATGTAGGCTGATTTATTAATTTGATTTCAAATTCTGGAAAATTCTGATTTTTGAGAGGTTCATGATTTAAAGAAGCACATAAATTAACGTCACAAATTTTCAAAAATTGTTTTTAAAACCTATTTAGATCCCAAACTCATGTCAAAGTGTTGTAAGTTCTTTTTAAGGAAATATGATAATATAAATCTAACACATTTTGCCTATTTCTGGAGTCATTTACGTGGCCAAATTGTTTTTAGTTATTAAATATATCAAATACACGCAGAAAGTGAGAACTGCAGAAACCCATGGGCCAAAACTCAAGATGTCTATAACTTGAATTTGTATAGGTATTAACAAGAAAACACATCAGAGTTCCTTTGCCTCTGACGATAAGAAGATATTTTTCACTATGAGGGTGGTGAGACACTGGAACAAGTTGCCCAGGAGGCTGGGGACACTCCAAGCCTGGCAGTGCTCAAGGCCAGGTTGGATAAGGCCTTGAGCAACCTGGGCTGGTGGGAGAGATCCCTGCCCATGGCAGGAAGGTTGGAACTAGATAATTTTTAAGGTCTATTCCAAGCCCTTACCATTCTATGCTTCTATGATTTTTCACCTCCTGGTAAGGTAGATCCTGTCAGCAGGCACATGTTCACAACCAGCTGCAAGAAATAACAATCACAGCTCCCCTGCTAGCTTCCAAATGACTCCTCGATCCAGCAAATTCACTCAGGATCTCAGAGCAGGCTGGTCTTCTCACTCCATGCCTGTGTGGGCTAAGACAGCCACCAGGACAAACAAAAAGGGATCTGAGAAAAAAGAAAAGGCTCTTCAGTGCAGGCCATTCATCTGCAAAATGCCAAGTTTCCCACATTTGATTTCCATCAGCTGCAGCACTTCAAAGTGCTACACACTCATGGATCTGCTTTAGGATCATGGCATAGAGTCACAGAACATCCTGATTGGGAAGAGACCCACAAGGACCATGGGTCCAGCTCCTGTCCCTGCACAGACACCCCAACAACCCCACCCTGTGCGTTAGAGCATTGTCCAAATGCTTCTGGAGCTCTGACAGCCTTGGGGCTGTGCCCATTCCCTGGGGAGCCTGTTCAATCTGGGGGAAGAACCTTTTTCGAATATCCAACCTAACCCTGCCCTGACATAACTTCAGGCCTTTCCCTCAGGTCCTATCACTGGTCACCGGTTTTTTTCTGAGTGGCATGACCTTTTTTCCCTGAGTGGGCCCTAAAATAGCTTTTCCCAGAGTGTTTTTTGGCTGTTTCAAAGTGATTTGGTTCCTCTCTTTTTGAAAGCTTCACTAATAACCCCCTGAAGACTCCTTCATCTCTCTAATTTGTGAATGGAGTAATATGGGATCTCTGTGGATAGAGATTTCTGAAAAAGAAAAGGGTCTGCTTTGGATGCTGTGACTCCTTATCAAGTATGTAGCAGAAATTATTTTAGAGGACCATTTAATTCTGCACTTAGGTGTTTCTCATTAGGCTCTCTAGCACAGGATTAGCAGCAATTCCACTGTTCCAGAGCTTTTGTCATTAACAGCATCCCACCTACAGCAACCTCTGTTAGTCAATAATAACAGCTTGTTTAAAAATAGCAGCGTCAACTTGTTTGCACTGTTATTATCTGTGCATGGTTTATTTCCCCACAAGACTCTGGGTTGGTGCATAACCTGCTCTCTCTGGGCCTTCTTTCACTTCCTTTTTCAAAGCATGTTTTAAGATCAGGAGACAAGACAGACATATTTTTAGCAAATACTAGTAATGTAATTGCAATGCTGTTACAGTCCCCAAAAGTAAAATACTGCAGTTAGAAGAAGCTGTATATTCATTAGTCAATAAAGTATTACCGCACAATTTATTGAATTGTAACCCTATTTTTCCTTGATGAAGATGTTGTGTAGCTTTCACCTTCATATAAATCTCAGTGATTAATTTAGCATTCAGAGCTGGAATAAGAAACCCAGGCCAAATTCCAATTCAGCCTTCCAGCATCATGTCCTCTCTTCTCACTTCAGACTCATGCTCAGACACTCAATTTTATTACTACATAGTTTAAAAAACAAATATTGATATGAACGGTGGATTTTGTAGGGCTGTATCTTCCCTACATGCCACTAATTCATTGTCTTTATCCTGCAATCTGACAACTACTCCATTCAGGTAGATGCTCTTGTTTGTGAGTACAGAAGGTGATTCAAAAGGCATAGCTACACAGCATAAAGACAATTTATTATGCCAATGCACTGTATCTTCCTCTGTAGATTAACATAAATAATTATTGTAATACTGCACTGCACTGGAATATGCTTAAAGCTAATTGAATACAAAATGAATATACTTTTTATATTTCCTCATGAATTACAGTTAAGCCTTCTATTTTGTGACAGAAACCTAGAATTAAAGCAGAAGAAACAATTAATATTATAATTATGTGTTTCTAAACTTATATTCAAAAGCATTGGCAAATTATTGTCAGAATATTTGCATACAAGCTGAACAATTAAGCTGTCAGCTGATTCTATTTCTTCTTATTTTTCTTGTTTAACTGGTTAATTTTTTTAATCTATTTTGTTATCAGAGCCAGTCAGAACTTTCAACACTACTTCATTGCTTAATTTAAAACAGCATTGGTGGAGATACATTAGCAAAAGGAAAAGAAATACATTGATATTTTTAGTATATTTCTCTTACTTTCAGAGTACTTGACAGTTCTGGAAAGTGAATTAATAGCATACATGGCAAAAGAATGGTAGACCTACTGTCAACTGAGAGCTGCAGTAAAAGCTCGATTCAGTTACACTGGAGGTAGGATTTTCATCACAATGTTATATTGTATTTTTTCCCTAGCACAGCAAACTAATAACTCTTAGTTTATTAGAAATATCATTAAAAGTTTTCCATTTTTGAATATGAAGAAACACTTGACCTAAAAGGGTAAATACTTTTATTCTCATATATAGAGGGCAAATTTCCCAGTGTTAGAAAAAATTAATAGTACAACTCCTTTTACAAGAACCCTCTGAAAACAATATCCCAATTTCCTGCAGACACTGTCAAATTGAGATATGTCACATATGAAAATTCAAGCCCATTTCTTGTCTAGTTTTACTTCTGCTCTGGCCATGACATTAGCAGATTTGATGTCTGCAAGAGGAAAAAAAAACCCATAATTTAATTTGTGGAATCCATTGACAAACACATTCTTTCTTTCTTTTTTTTTTTTCTTTCTTTTTATTTTTTAACCTTGAGTTAAGCAATCAGATCTCTGAAAAAGCTATATTTAGATTTTTTTTTAATTGACCCATTATTTTGCTTGCTTTCACTGCCAGAACCCCCTACTGCAAACAAGGATAAGGATGCTACCTGGACTTCATTTGATGAATAGTTTTAATTAAAATATTCTGTACCATAAGTATTTTAATGTTACAGACAAACCAAAGGTATGCAGTAATAAATTAAATTATACATTTAAATTAATCTATAAATATGCTATAAAATTGACAGGATATTTTTAAGATAGAGAATGAGACATGGATTGCTAATTATGACAATTAAATATCGTGAGTAAAAATAAATGACAATCAATATCCTAGAACCATTTTGTAAAAAGAAAAAAGGGAGGAAATATAATATCATTTAGATGTCTATAAAGGTGAAAAATTATTAACAAGTTAGAGTCCTGATTTTTCTATTGTAATAAAATGATAACCAGTAGAACATAATACTTTTCATCACTGCTAGCCATAAATACTGTGCATATACTGTACTGGCACAATCCATTATGGGATTCTTCTATTTGGGCCTATTATGCTCAGGATAATAACATGTTTAATTTTTACTAATAAAATTTCCAGGGTTTCTGCTCACACCGAGTCTAATCTAGAAGCCAGTGAACTTATTGGAAGCTTTTTCTTTGCATTTAATGAATTTTGGATCAGTCCCTACTTCAAAAAAATAAAACAAAACCAGCAAAAACCCAAAGAAAAACCAACCAAACAGCAACAAATAAAAGCAAGTTGCAGCAGTGTAGTAGTTATGTACACACAATCAAGGCCTCAGCACCACTGGCTCTTTTTCTGTATGAAAAACCACCCAGGGTTTCTTCCTATTAGCAGCATATCTGGACCAAGCATTAGTTCAAGTGCCACAGGACACCTACCTGAAATTCCTTTAATAATTACTTCCTCACATCAGAAGAACATTAAGGCCAGCCAAAAGACACAGCATTGCTTTGTCTGTAGTGCTGTGTTAGGGGTAGTAAATGTGTAAATTGGGTGGAAACACATTAAATTACTGTCTCAAAATTGTCTGTTTTAATAGTATTAATGTCCCAGCAATGATATGAATTTACAGTCTGTCTTCTTCATGACCATTTATCAGAATGGAAAAGGCAAAAAAAGTGAAGATAGGACTTTTTTTTTTTCCATCCTGGAGATTTGGGCTAATAGTCATTATTATATTCATATTCAAGGCTACTCCATGTCTTTCAATCATATATTTTTCTTCTAATTAAGGCACATTCACTTTTTTCTAATTAGGTATTCTTTGTTGCACAATGTTTGCTCTAATCTTTTGGAATCTCTCTCAATATCCAGTCATTGCCTTCATTACTGGCTCCCCTCGAATCCAACCAAAGCATGTTATTTTTTCTGCTAATTATATCCTCATTTACAGATTGTTGCCTTCTCTGATTGGCTCTTTAAACCAGTTGCTATGACTTCATTAGCAATGTCTTCTGACCCTGTTATTTCTCGTGACAGGATTTGCTCCACTTGTCCTGTAGCACTGTATCCCAGGGTCACTCCTCTCCCGGGTTGGAATAGTGTCAAACACGAAAGGTTTAGGGCAGAGAAAATCACTGCTGAAGTTGCTAATTACCACATGCAGCAACAGTACAAATTAATGCTTCTAGCAGTTTAGGAAAAAAGAAAAAAGAGTGTTTTAAAGGTGTCATTAACAGGTTAGTTTCATTTATATATGTGCTTGACAAAAAAAAAAAAAGTCATCATAGTGTGTTTTTGCTTTTACAATCTCTCCATCAAATAAGTGTTTTTAAATCATGTGGGATTTCTTACAATGCTATATGGAAATAAAATTACCCAATAAAGCATTCTTGAGCTCGATGATTTTAGAAGGCAAGTGTTTCTAAACAGATTTCCCTATTGTAGCTTGAATTTCAGAATCTTGTAGTGTATTAGGATTTGATTTCTAACCTGGCCTATAGAAATAGTAGTCTCCCTTAAAACAAGGATTACATTTCCAGGCATTTAAAAAAAATAAGTAATTACACAAGGACAACATATTAAGAGAAAATTAAAACATATGGAACTGCAGTGAAGTAGTAATACCATGTTTATATTAAGCTGGAGAATGGTATGAGATTACAATTTCCATGGGGTACAAACTGCATATTGTGCTAATTGTGTTCCCCACTTTTAGTCTCTTGCAAATCTGAATAATCCATTACCAGAACCAGAGATTCAAGCACATAGCAGAGTTTAATACAAGTTAGTTAATATGAAAAACGCTGTATCTAGTTGTTTGCAAAATTACTTTTGTTGATTAAAAGGCTCTTCAGAACTTCCGGCTTGTGAAAGGGTTTTAAATTGTCTAATGCTGATTGTGATTGCTATGCAGAAAAAAGGCAATGCGAAGCAAACCATTATATCACTGAATCTTTGTTAAGCAGGCCTTGAAAGTGCTTGACAGCATAATTAATCTTGTGATATGAACAAAGAAACCAACTCAATAGTATTGAAGATGCTTATTAAAAATACTAAATACCTTTTTCCACTTAAAAACCTTTTGAAATACTGTGGAAAGTGCCATTACCTTTTTTGTTTCTGCACTACTTTAGTCTAAAATTGATACAAGGGACACATATCATGAGAAAAAGAATAAACTGGATGACAATAAAAATTAGTTTGAAAAACAATGCTCCCTGATTTGGGGTGTCAGCTAAGCAACCTCCAAGCATTACAAAAGACCCCTGCACACACATACATACACACACACAGTGTCCACTGCTGTTAGCTTCAAAATTCATTTAAAATAATCACTGGTTGTCAGTCATATTACTGTTTCAAAGTAAATCTTAATAAAATCATTTATATTTAAATGGATAACATCAATTTTAATTGTTGCCTCTGCCTTACATCGTGACTATATTGTATGATGCCATACCAGAACAAATCATACACCTAAGATTCCCTGATGCAGTGGGATGTGTTTGTGGTGCAAGTTAATCCCAAATATACTGAGGGGAGCAACACAAAGATATGGAGAGCGTGCTGTGACACGGGCTGGAAGAAAATTTATCCACAGCTTGTAACATGCATGTTTGCAGCATGCAGAGACAGGGAACCAGGCTTTGCAAAGGGAAGCTGCTGACTTTCAGATGAATATACAGTCTGTTGTGAAAATTCATTAAAAAATTGCAATCATGGAAACTAATGTTTAGAAAAAACACCAGTTTTGATGCCCCTCAATTTATTAAGAACCTGATGCTGCAGCCAATGTTAACATTATCTCTTTAAGGCCAATTTATCTGTTTAATTCTGGAAAGCATAATTATGCAACTAGGACTCGATCCTGCAAGACAAACAGAACTCGGGGGGGGAAAAAAAAACCAGGCACTGTGGCAGATATAGGCAAGCAATCCTGATCCTTTTTAAGACAGAAGGTCAGTTGGAGTGAGCTAAATTACTGGTCCCACAGGCTGGCTGACCGGAAGTTGCTCCTTGCATATACCAGGAGACAGCTGAGGAGTCATTCTGGGAGGATCACAGTTTTATAGGAGATGGCATCTCTGGTTTTGCTCTCCGTGGCCTCTTGATGCCCTAAAATACACTGTTCTTGTTTTCTAATAAGGCCAACTGTTCTGTATATCCAGATAAAGAACTGCAGATTGCAGCAGGAAGAATACAATGAAATAACCAAAGTAGCAGCTCTGAACTTCCTTTCAAGTATATCTTTTTAAGCACTGTATGTTGGCTATGTCTACTTTTTACCCTGCCAATCTAAATTTTCTTTCCTGATTTCTGAGCACTGAAGGCTCTTTCTCTGAGCAGCAAAGTTCATTGTTTTATGAAAAGAACCATACTGCACAGTTCTGCCTCATGGAAGAGCCCCCACGCATAGACAAACACTCAGCACTGACACTATTTTGGACTGTATGATCTTTGCAGAGAGTGCTGTCTTATTTCCATTGAAATTCCATGTAGCACAGTGCAGCCCTGCTTCTGATCCCAGGCTGCAGACATTAGTTTAAGTACGTTTATTTACCTGCCTCAGTAGTGAGCAATCAACAAAGCTTAGTGCATCAAGCCCATGAGCAGGAGCCTTCTTTTAAACTTTCCTGATGCTGGCAGTTGCAGTCCTCCATGAAAATGCCAAACCTACTGATTAATATACAGGCTAAATTTGGAGGTGAATACACCTTAACTTGTCCTACCTTCAAGTTTTTCAATACTCTCCAAAGACATTGAAAGCTGTGTTTCATTTTAATAACAGTGAATCAGCTCTGGGGTTGATTGTCCTTGCTCAGGCAAGGCTTCCTGTGACATATGGCAATCTTTCCTGAGCACAGACAGTGTAGGAGGCTCTGATGGCAATCGTTACTGCAATTAACAAACCACACTACCATATCCATGTTTTACTTTATAGTTCCCATTCTAAACACTGGACCTTTTCTTGAATCCTCTATGTACAGAACACCCATTAATTAAAATCAAACAGCAAGAAATATATAAAAAATCAATGGTAGAATATGACTCATGTTATTTAATTAATGCGTAATTCATCGCGTCAATATGCTGAGAAAGCTTGAACTTAACCTTTAGGCTTAAAAAAATTCACCATGTGAGAAAATTTGCTTTTTCCTAATCACATTTCTCCTTAACAGATTTTAAAAACACACGTAAAATCTGTTGGCAAAGTGTTTAAGTACATACAATCCCTAAGACTGGAAGTAAGCTATTGCTATCCATATCAACTTAGATAACGGCATGAACAAAAAACACCTACAGGTACACGCATCAGTGCTGGAATACACAAAACACTGTAGTGCCTTCAAGTGATCACAACATCAGCCCACCAACTATACCTTTCTCCTCTCTCTGTCTTTCCTCAGCCTTTCTCTTCAAAATTACCACACAGGTGTCATTTGTTGAGCTATGTTAAGTCTAGAAGCACATGGAGACAAAGTCTGTATTTCATAATAACTCAGCAATATGGATTTTGGCCTTAAGGGTACAGTCATTCAAACAAGAGAATAGCAGTAAGAAAGCCCATGAGCAAAATCTTAGAACCTCACAAAAGGAGATGTTCATTCAGGGGTGAACATTTTATTTCAAGTTTAATAAATTTCATTTTCAAAGAATTGCCAACTCACACAAATTTGTCACTAATCATCAAATCGGAGATCCTTTCTTTCCTGCTCACAATGCTAGGAGTAGGCACTCCATTCCTCACTATCAGTTAAAGTGGTTTACTTTCAGCAACTGCAGTTTTTCCTCAATTTAGATAGTTGTTTCCTCCCCGTTCTTCCTGGAAGCTGTAAAAAGTCTTGCATTGACATTGTCCTAACTTACTAAAGGAAAAAAAAATCCCTCAGCAGTTCATATTTTTCATCCATAGAGGTTTGAAGCATCACAAAAGGTGGAAGGATCATTGGGAAGCCTCAGGACAGCCTAGGAATCCTTACATGCCCTCTGAAAGACTCTGCTTGGGGAGCCCCATCTCCAGAATCATCCTGGGTTTACAAAACAACAAGGCTTGATCCATAACATTCCTGGTGAGACTCCTCACAGTGTCATTCTCTTTTACTTTAAAAAAATATTTATAAGAAGGCAGGATGTGGATCTGGTTTTTTGGACTTTTTATAGTGACCTAAGACACCAAAGCAGGCATTCTTACAACTTATTCAGAGGGAACAAGAGGGACCTTTTGAAGTTCAGGGAGTTGTATGTTTTCTTCCTTTGGCACCCAGACATGCAGATTCACTGGGAGGGAGCAGTCAGATCAACTGAAACTATGGAAAGCAACCTGACACTGGACTCCACTAGACCCTTTCTAACCAGTTTTAGCCTGCTTTTTCTCTATTGCCAGGACTGGAGAGTCATGGCAGAAAAACTGCCCTGTTGTGAACAGCAAGTATCCCTGGCTAAGAGGAGCTGCTGGATGCTAGGCCTGGAAAAGGTGCTACAGATAACAGATGAAGGCCAAAAGACATTTTATTTTCATTTTTCATTTCATTTTTCCTTGAATCTTGTAGGGAAAGACACAGTCCATAATCTTTTATAGCTTCTAGCACTGCATCTACCAACCCAGAGGTAGGATTCTTCATCCAGGTATGAACAAGGGCCTCCAATTTTGTGTGCATATTTTTTTTCCACAGATACAGGCTGATGCTGTAGGAGTGGCCTCTGTTTCTCAGGTATTTTGAAGCAGAACTCGACCAGAACAGTCTGTGTTTACATTCCTCCTGTTGAAGTATTTTGCACCAAATGATAGCTGTAAGAGGGTCAATGGATGTATTAAATCTGGACAGACCTGAAGCATTCCAGATGCCCCCACCCCAGCCAGGGGGGCTGTGCCTATGACAAGCCTGTGCCCAGCCTGAGCTGGCTGCTATAACAAAGGGGCTGTGTGAAAATAGTACCTAGTAGTGAAGTTTCACTGCTGTATGCTGACTCCAGTAAACTGGGCACTCTTTATGAATTCTGAACACATCTTGACTAATATGTACTGGGTTGTATGTAAATGTTCCCTGTTGTTTGTTGTGGGTTTCTTTTAATTCTCCTAATGGACCAGGCTGTCCTAGGAATGTCATTATATGCAGGATCTCATGATCATCAGCACACTCATTGCAAGGCAACGCAGTTTGTTTATACTTGACAATAAGAAGTTTGTATATTAAGCCAAGCATTTCTGTGGGTTAGAGCACCTTTCTCAAAGTCCTTAGCTACACCATTCCCTTCCTCTCTGAAAGCTGAAGAGCAAGGCCACCCAGACATACCTTTCTCCTGGCAGGAGGGACATCAGAACATCACAGGGGAGGACATAGTGTTTCGTAAAAGAACACTTTTCAGTTACAGTCCTCTCACACAGCAGGAATGAGGACAGGCAGTATCAGAGGACTCACAAGATAAGAGAAGGATGAAGAGCATCAGTAAATCTTCCTCTGGTCAAGCCCTGACATTTGTAAAGTATGCAGAAAAATAGTGTACCTCATCTTATGCTTCATAGCTACCCTCCTTGGACCAAAAGCTGCAGCTGTAGCACAGTAAACACAGGAAGTTTGGATCAGATCAGTCAGGGAGAACATAAATTCCTGTTGAATGACTGCATCTTGGAATGGGAGCACATTTTCACTAATGGCATATTCCAACCTGTTTCACCGTAACAGCGCCTATTAGAGTCCTGCTGGCAGGAAACTGTTCTCCAGAAAAATTATGGTAAAGATGGGGAGAAATTGTTTTTAGAAAATTAAGTGCAGAGGAATGAAAAAGCTAAGGGAAAAGCAATTTAGTATTTTATGGCTTGTTAAAACAAAAAGGGGGTTTAGGGTCATAGAACCGGAGGATTAGGAGGATCAGGAGGATCAGAAATCCAAATCTGGGATGGGACCTTCGGAACACAAAAAGTGTTGAAAATGGTACATGGAAAACAGAGACCATTAATAAGAGAAATATAAACATAGCTGGAAATTGGTAGAGTGTTGTAAGAGAAACAGAGGCAAAATGAGAAGCAAGAAAGTAGTAATTCTGAAGATGAAAACTGAATTAAATTATAGCCTATGTTAACTGCCCAACCTTCCCTTTCTCCCTAATCACTTTTGGATTCATTGCCCTATGTGACACAGCATAATTAGAGGTAATTATAGCAATACAGATTTCATGAAAATTAGCTGTATGAAGAAAGACCTCTATAGCATCTCTACTACATGTAGAAAAGGCAGACACAATACTTCCTTTCATTTAGCAGAAGTCAGCTGGCCATCAGCTCCCATCTACTCCCAGCACTGCCAGACCCTGCCCAGCCATGGTGCAGTGAACAGAGAAGATAAAGGATTTATGCCTGGGAGGTCAGGCTTCATTTTTTCTCTTGTTCATGAAAACATCATGATGTTCTGTTTAAATCTGAAGACTTTTAAGTAAATTACAAGTTGAGAGCTTTACTTCAGATGCAAACAATAATGAGAGCTTGTTTGTTTGCACTAGAATTCTAATTATTCTAATGATCTGCTTTTTAGTTTACTATTGTAGACTAGAGATTATGAAAGGGAATCTACTCTTGATTAAGATGAGAATGAGAGAACATAGTCTCAGTGACTTACATGCTTACAAGGTTTGACAGAGTACAAATTTACTGGTTTCCATGAAATTGCAGTGAGTTTTAGAATTCAAGACAATAGTGTGAAGTCACACTTAGAAATTAACTAATTCTTCAATTAATTACAAAACCTGAAAAAAGCAAAATTCCTCTACATTCTTAGCTTTCTCCCCATGCAATTAAAAAAAAGTATCAGTAGTGTCTAAAAATTACTCATAAACCCAAATCTAACCAATCCTGAAGGAGCAGTCTACATAAGAACAAGCTGAGCTTTTAAAAAGCCCATGATTAACAGCACAGAAACATATGCAAAGATAGGAGACACAGTTTTTTCTACTCAAAATATAGCATATGCCATTTCTAGTGACAATGTTTGCATATTATCAGAAGCAATTAAGAAATTTTTCAAGATCACTGCTATGTACGGAGTTAAATTTACATTGGAATGTATTTAAGATACCATTTCAACAATATCTTCAATTTTTCACTAAGAGATCAGCTGGTACATTTTGTCCACACCCAGAAAATCATAGGTCAAGTAGGATCTGAATTCAAGTTGGGGAATTCTCAAGCACTGCCTTTTGATATTTGATAAAAAGTCAATACAGGAGACAGACAACCCTCCAGGGGGGCAAGAAACACAGCCTCAACCACCACATGATATCTCATGCATGGACATAACTGTGTTCTGAGTTCCTATAGGTAAAATTAACAGTATGGAATATGCATTGCAATTAGATTGCTTGCTGAGTGAAGCTTCTTGCCATTCACATACATAGGTAGGAGCTTTTCACCATGGTTCAGATGTAAAAGAGGAAATTAGGGACAAAAATATTTGGTACATCCATAATGCAAACTCAGACATCATATAGTTTTGCTGGACAGGTCAGGTTTTAGTAATTTAAATTAGTGAGACATACACTGATTATAAATTTAGAAGTTACCTATCCAAATTTATAGATACTTTTAAAAGAAGGACACATCAAAAATCATTATTCCAACACAGAGGCTCCCTGTTTGTAGCTCTGGCTGGTTGGTGAGCAGTTCAAGAGAAAACACGGAGTTTACATCAGAGCTACCCCTAGATCTCAGTTGTTTACAAAAGAGATGATCTTCCCAGGTAACTGCCTGCACTCTCTATTTGAAATACATCTCCACTGGTAGAGCAACAGATTGAGTTTGATGGATATTCTTGTTGCATTCTGAGGTGTGAAGAAAAGGCCTGAACTGTGCATATGCTATAGAAGACAGTTTTCGCTATTACTTCTGGTGGCTCATTGTAGCTGTTACTGCTTTGTTCACAACCTTTGCACTCCGTGATGTCTCTTGAAAATACAGCATTTATTTCACTGGTTGCCTTCAATTAAAGTGGCATTTCTGCTCTGAAGTAAAATCTGCAAAATGCCATTTGACTCAGGGGGTTTTTGTGACTCCCAAATGAATGTGTTCATTTCACGTATGTAAATGTAAACGCCAGCTACACAGGCACAACCTGATAGCTGGTTCTTTCTTCATCCTCTCTCTGTGACTGTACCTTTAACTAATTCCTGGGCTGCCTCAATGTAATTGCTTGTACACAGATGTGCAGAAGGTGCAAAGAATGGATATAATCAATCTTGCCCTACCTTAGTGGTTTTGTATCTGCACTTAAACAGGAATATAAACAAGGTAAAAATAAAAAGTCTGTTGGTTTGGGGTTTTTTTATAAATCAACCAGTTAGTTATGCAGGAACACATACACCTAGATGAAGGCTGTGCTAAAACAGTATTTGCATGACAGGTTTTAAAAAGTTGAATTTCATTTTAAAGTTAGGAAGAATCACAGAGCTCATGAGAAGATGGTCCATGAGACAGGGATTTTATAAATAGTTAAAACACAGTAATACTCCATCATACTGCAGATAGAAATGACTGCAAGCACCACTTGGTATAAGGAATCTGAAAGCAACTTGAGGCAGAGAGGATAGATAAAAACTAGGTACAGTTACATCTGTACCAAAGGCAGATTTGATCTTAAGTCCTCCAGAACATCTTTTCTTTCTATTGCCAGTTTTTCCCTGAGCAAAGAGCATTTCTGAAGAAAATCCCATCTAACCAGGAGTGATACTTATCTTCACATTAATCAGTTGTGCACAGATCATCCCACTTGGATGGCATGATAAATACGTCTTAAAATGAAAAAATCCAGTAGGAGTTGGAAAGGACAGCTTTTACATTTCTGATGCTTTCCCACACAAGCATAGAGAATCTATACAGAACTGTATTCAGTATTAGAATTTCTCAAAACCTAAACATACTGACTTTATTTCTTAGAACAGAGGAGTTTTTTAGAGCTGGTTTAAGGGTTTGATGATCGTGGGAGAATTGGAATAGTAAGTCTATTTGAACTTCCTATTCGTACTCTCATAAAAAGCATTCTGTAGAAATGAATACTTATTCAATTGAAAAGCTATTCATGGCAGAAATAATTAAAAACAGAAGTATGAAAAAAATGGGTGGCATCGTACATATTCCAGATACCTAGTACTGTGTGATATTAATTGTTAATTTTTCTCAGACACACTTAATTTCAATATTTAAGAATAAAGTATTCAGTCCTCCAGTCTTTCACAACACAGCGTTTGGGGAAATTGGTGAGGTATATGTTTTGTAAGTCTGAATCTAGACTTGGTTATTTTGGCATTCACATAATCCATGCCAAGTGACACTAAATCTCTTTAGCCTCATAGATCAGTAATTTTTCCCTGTTTCTTATAGATGCATTTTTATATCTCTCCTACAATTCCCTTCATAGGTGAGCAAGACAAAACTGGCTACCTGGAATATTGCTCAATGTGTATTGAGATTACAATAATTCAGTTAAGCACAGGTCTGTATATCTACCATAGGATGCTCTTCCGGATGTTCTTGTATTGCTTTCCCATATAGCAATTAAAGCAGCTTTAGGAATAGCTTGTCATATATTTACCTTGAATGGACTGCATTCTAATAGAGGTCAGCTGCAGCCATGAATTTTATGCCCACTGCATGAAAGAGCAATATCAGTCCATCTATGCTGGTTAAAACACTCCTGCTGAACAGATGGCTGATTCACTGTCTTGTAGATTCTTCATGGTCAACTTTTAAGCATAGCAACTTGCCACTAATAAGACAGTGGCACTGCTGTAGAAGAACGTGATGTTCTTTTGTATTTCAAAACAGCATTTCCACTCTAAAAATACCAGTAAACAGTTTCTGAGATGTTCAAAAAGAGTATCAGCTGATCCAGAGGTTTCTGGAACAGCAGTACAGGATAGCTTTTGCTGTAATTCCCGTAAGGATTTTAATTATACTGTTTTGTCTTTTCAATTGGAGACAGCATTTCCTATTGAACTGCTATTATGGTATTGACAACTCAGGTGTTCAGCTTTATTCTTTTGCACTGAGCAAGCAAATTACTTCATATTTATATTCTGAACTAACGTTTCAAGAAGCTAAGAATGGATTGATGCTGCTGTGGATATGTTACCAACCCCTAGCGCTTTGCTGTTGAATGTGATACTAACCAAAACCAGCAGCTGCCATTCATTTTCTGAGCTGCTTTAAGAATTAAACACATTCCCAAGGATTTTTTTTTTTCAATATCAATTACTATTATTTTGCCACATTAGAAAGCATTTTAGAGCAGGATTCATCTGCCCAAATATAGATGAAGCCATCTGCACCTGAGCTACTTGTGAGGGCTCCCTTTATAGTCAGTGGAGAGAAACAGACACTTTTAGAGTGCAATTGATCTTCTCTTAAGATTGACAGCTACACTGTAGACATCTAAAGTTGGATGAGATTAATAGTGTCCCCAACATTTGTTAAATTATGCAAGATTTTATATAAATAGAAGACAAAGTCTCTTCCCTAAAGAGCTTTCATCTTCAGTCAATACATTTCCAGAACTGAGCATCTAAATTGCTTGTCTTTGTCAAGTGCTTCCCTTTGATGTTATTCCATAAGGTGTTCTCTGGTTTTCCTGGACAACCACAGCACTCGCTTGAGAAAGCAATACATTCAGGACAGGGAGCAGAAGAATTACCAAGAGCAGCTCTGAGAGCTATTTTTCCAGAATAGTGATAGGTAACTTTTTGAAAAGTTTTTACTTATCTTTTTAGAAGTGAGTTGTATTTTGTCAATTTTTACTGACAAGCTCGTAAGGCAAGCACTTCAAAGTAGAACGAAGAACAGTGTTTGCCTTCAAGAGCCCACTCTTCCCACATATGCTGATTCCTCTGGGAAGACAGCAAAGTGAATTAGTGGCTTCCTCCTCTTCACTTCTCTGTGACATGCATGCACGTACACAAGCACAGAGAAATATGGGAAATAGAAATATTTTCCAGGCCTTGGACAAAGCACTGAACAGGTAGGAATCCATGGGCAATACAGACCTGGCAGTAAACTAAAGCTGAACATTATCACCACTACTCCTTTTGTTAACAAAATTGCAGCTCAAGGGGAGGGCACAATTTGCCTTTTCTGAGATAACCGGCAGATTTCAGAAGAGAAAAACAGCATCTACACTTACATGGGACACACAAATAAAATATTGGAAAACTAAGTTTTTGGTACCTTGCTTTGTTATAACAAAAGGAAAGGAAAGTTCTGGGTACGTGTAACAATCAAACTTGTACAACCAAGTTTCTAAGACAAAATCATATTTTATGTATGGCTATAATAGGAGATCAAGGTGCTCAAGTGAAGTGAAATCTAAATTCTGAATTGCAGCTCTGCATCACTAAAGTATGTATGAATATGGGAGACATTTATGTTAGATTTTTGTTAAATAAATACTAAAATACAGCCACCTATGTCCATATTTCTATGAAGTACATTAATAACTACAGAAATTGTTATAATTAACACTAACAGGTGACATGAAGAATTCATAATGCTTCTACATAAGGATCAGAGAAAGGAAAATATTCCCAGGTCCAGTAAAAAAAAAAAACCAACAAAACAAAACCAAAACCCAACCAACTACACTTTTGCCTGTCTGATCCCGAATGATCAATCTCATTAGTCTAGAAAAATTTAACAACAGTGTGCAACTACGTCAATAAGATTTCTAATACACCGCTTCCATTACAGTAGGACATCACTTTCAAAACAACACCAGACACAAGCTGTCCTTTTACAAACAACTAAAGGGTTTCACAACTGTCAACATTTTTTCTCTCGTATGATTCCCATGCTCACCTCAATAAAGCTAAGAACAACTTACTTCAGAAGCTTTTCATAAAATTTTTGTGAATTCCAAAAATTAAAATTTTGCATTCCATAACTTACCCTGCTGAGCAGGTGCATTAAAAGTCTATTAATGTTTTGTCTGTAACAGTCATGAAAGACATTTTTTTCATTCAAAAAACTTCCTTTCTGATAGACATCTGAACCAGATTGGCAGTTTCCCAATGAGTTATGTACAGCAGACTGAAGCTTAACCTGTGGGAGAAATAAATAAACAAATCACTTGCTCACAGAAGAGGAGTAACTTTGTCCAGAAGCACATCAGGTTTGTCAAGTCAATGCAGGACAGATGTAACTGGCTGAGCTGGACTCTAGGAAAAGTTGAAAGCTGATTATTCTACAGAATATGAGCTATCACAACTAAAATAAGCAACTCAATAGTTATAGCATCTTCAGTAACAACAGCAGGATAACATGTGTATTTATACTTGTCAGTAAACGAGTTAAGCAAAGCCCCAGAATTTTTAAAGAATTTTTCCTACCTCTTATATTCTGTCACTGAGTAACTAGTCTAAAGAGAACATTCTTGTTCAATGTCCATAATCTCTTCGATGCATATTTAACAATTAAAATTTAGCTAACATACTATTTTTACTAAAATATAAAGCAAAACAAGATCTCAGTCACAGCCACAAAATCTTTTTTAATGTATTCCTTGTGCTACTTCTGAATATTAATAAAAATTAATAATTAATTTTGCCTTTGGCATTGCAAGATATACTAGTTTTAATTAGTGTACTGTACTCCTATACAATTAAAAAATAATTGATGTCCACACTTATTGGCGGTCTCTGTGATCTCTTTTCCTGTTGTTGTCAACAAATGCCTCAAAAAACAAGTTCAAGAATGTTTTGCTGTCCACTTGATTTACACACCAAAAGTAACAGACAAATCTTTTATGATGAAACAGAACAGTTTTCTGTTTAAATTATACACAAGTATATTAACTAGAAAGAGAAAATTAAAAGCTGATGGCTCAAAGAAATAATGGAAAGACTATCAAAATGTTTAGTCTACCAACAAATTTGCCTGGAATGTATCAGCAGATGACAGTATTTTAACTTAAATGCAGTGGCCATCTTGTATTTGTTACGTCAATTCTATTGAGCATTTAATGCTGATGTCCCTCTTGATCACTTTCAGTTATTTAAATTCAGCATATCATGTTGCTGTTCTCCTATATCACATTAATTGTACCATGAATTATTTCATTATATAACACTAAGGTCTCTCTTTCTCCCAAGAACAAGTCAAAGAATTAAAGTATAAATTCCCATAGGGAAAAAAACTAACTTCCCTTCAATGTATTTGCATCAGGATCTTGAATAAATATAAGTGGGGTTTTATTACAGACACTGAAACAAAGACATGGAATCCCAGATGAATATTCTCCAGCACAGTTATGAAACAGAAGAAAAAACTCATATGGTAAAGAAAACCCCAAACTGACTATTCCTTATCTAAGCCAGAAGTCCATGCTTGTAATTTGAATCTGGGTCAGAAAATGTATCCAGAAGAGTCATTTTGGGGCATGACAAAAAGCTAAATAAAAACTGCTGAGCTTATTTTTTCAATAAGACAGGAATACACACCTCAGAGTTAGACACAGGACAAGACCCAGATAAACAAATAAGCAGAAGAGCAAAAAGGATTTAGAAAACACGGGAGTATTTTTTTTTTCTTCATCTAATCCACATGCTTATAGAGTAGTGAACATGAAAAATCAGCAAATCAGATATTTATTTAATTAATGCTTTTATAATGATTAATGATCTCAGTAGTCATTTTAACTAAAAATGGATAGCAATTCAAGTAATGCATTTAAACAAATATCGTTGAAGAACTCAGAGCATTACAAAGTACATGCTTATTTCTGAGGATTTTTCAAAGTTATTTCTCAACAACTCTTCTGCCAAGGCACACAGAAGTCAATGTCCTCAATGCAAGGAATTCAAGTGTTTCTTTGTGTGATGGGAGGAATGTCAAACCACTGAAGTCCCTCTGAGGTGTGAGCTCTGCAAGGGACCCTCAGCTCCCACTGCTGCCATGCTCACAGCACGGACAGCCTGGAGAAGTTGGGGCTGGAACTGGATGATCTTTAAGGTTCTTTCCAACTACAGCCTTGCTATGAGTCTGTGAGGCCCAAGCCACCAGGCTTGCTGCTCCTCCTGAAGGTGTGAATGACTCCATTACCACCAAAAAACCCCAAGAGTTGCTGTTATTGGAGCAGAAATCCACAATAAGTTTAGTGGCAAATGTTATTACTGAAATAAAACAAACGAGAAAAGAGCACAAACCAATAGATCAGAGAAATGCAGACATCCTACTTCAGGGAAAGACAGAGAAACATGAGGTCCCTCACCACTGCTGTGAGGGCAAACATCCAGCCAAGCAGTTGTGGTTTGCTATGGGAAATGTGGGACACCTTGAGACTTGCTGGGCCCAGGAGCACCAGGAACCTCCTGCCCCTCTCTCCCTGGATTCCCAGCCCTGCCCTGCCCAGGGATGTCCAGCACTGCCCAGGTGCTGGACAGCTCAAGCTGGCACTCAGCTCCATGGGCACCCCCCGCCTGCTGCCACCTGAGGGGGAGGCCCTGCTCCCCAACATGTCTCTTCACAAAACACCAACACTGCAGCAGGAGGTTTTTGCCTTTTACACAAGTTCAAGCTCCTGCCTGATTGGGGTTTTTTCCCCTTTAATGTACCGATCCTGGTAAAAAAATCCCCCAAATCACCACAGTGGCCTCCTGGTTCTCGCAGCTCCGTTGCCTGCTCACAACACCTGGTCATTTGTATGGGCCCTTTGCACAGCGTGGGAGAACTTGGACACCCTTCACTCACCTCACCAGGCCTTTAGCTGAAGCCTTGTGGTGCCTGATATGGCAAAATGAAACTACGTAAAAGCTTCACACATTTTCATTAAAAGCAGCCAAGAGACCTCAGAAAACCCCATGGCCATGACCAACACCAGCACATCATGGGCCAGATACCACCACCTCTGCAAGCATCCTGATCACTGCTGCAAACTTGAAAAGATTTAATGCTGTTTCTTTATGTGGATTTTTGCTAAAACAGAGTGAGGGATATTGCTTCCAAAATTCTACTTTCTAGTCAAATGCCTGGGGTCTCAACATATAGCTTAGTAATTCCGGCACCGTTTCTGACCTCCATTACACCCACAGGTACTGCAGAGTGTTGTGGTGAACCATGACCAACCCCAGGGTCAGCTGGATCAAGTGGACCAAAAGGTCCATTGGTTTGATGCCTCCACAGCCCAAAAGCCTTCAAGTCACAGACAGCACCCAAAAGGCTGTGAAAAATATCTGTGCTTTACCATTGGCCACTGGCCTCCTCTCCCCTTATTTCTCATATTTGGTTGTCTTTGCAGAGAGTTCTATGCTCTTCAGTAGTTGATTGGCCCCTTGTTACTCCCCTCCGCCTACTCCTTCTCCCATTTGTAGTGCCCCCTAACTGAGGTGTCACTGGTTACTGCGTCTTTTCCACGCCCCTTCTGTAGGGGTATAAAACCCAATGCCAGCCCCATTTCTTGGTCTTCTCCGTGGTTTTTCTTGTGTTCTTTGATAAACCTCCTCCCCCACAAAGAAGTCCCTCAACTTTTTTCCTGCCTCCTTCATGCACCTTCGCCATGGTTGGGCAAGGCCAACCTGACCAGGAGCTTTGCCTGCCCTCCTGCGCCGTGCTCGGCCTCCATGCTCCCCTTCGAGACAGGCAGAGGATTGCCCGGTGCCCGGGACAGCGTGCTAGCCAGCAGCGGCACGGCGGCAGCACAGCAAGGTCATCAGGCATCAACGAAATAGCATGAGTGGGAGTCAGATGTTTTTATCAAGTTTGCTTGCACTTCCAAAATTCATCAGAAATTTCAACTGGCTAAAAAGATTGAACATGGATAAGAGTCACTAATGCACATCTGACCAGATAAAGCCAATAAAGCAGTAAACTGAAGACACTTAAATTCCATTTAACATTAACACTTACATTCCTTAGAAATTTTCATAGTCTCTGTATAGTTTTTAAATTTTTTTCCACAATTTTAAATTTCAGATTTTGTAAGTTCTGTTTATATCGTAGTGTCACAGTTACAACTAGTGCAATTCTGAACAAAGAGCCCATAAGCACTAACAATAAACTTGCCTTTTAACCTTCCTCATTATCTCCAGTTCAGGGCAGACAAAGTAATAAATGTAATCCAAAGGCAACTACTGCAGAAGGTCTCAGTATCCCAGCCAGGGCTCCAGAGGCCTACACCTAAAGTTTTGATTATAAAACTCTTCTCTCCCTCTCATCATATATTTCTTCCCAACCCTCCCATAGAGGCAGTCCTGAACTGGATGCTTTTCCCTTTTTATTTATGTGAATTCTCATGACATGTCATGCACCACATTCACAGCAATCACTGGCAGATAGTTAAAGTTTCTAACTGGCTACAGGGGAAACCATTTTCCACCAACTGTTCTCCTACATGCCAGGATAAAATATATCTTGTGGACTAAATCTCTTCCCACTTGTATCCTGCCAAAAAAGTATAGGTTTTGTTTTTTAAACGAGGCTTGAATGAAATTCCATTAGCTATTCCTGAGCCATGGCAGAATAACTATTCCAGCATTAAAAAAAAAAAAAATCTAACTACAGATAATTGAACTTGTCTCAAACATGAGTTGTTTTCTGGAAACATGACATGGGAATAGACTTTAGTATAATGGCAAAGTTATTTGTTTTGTACAATCTTCATTGAATCAAAACCAGTTAAAGACCACTTGAAACCATAAGGTATGTCAGTGTCTTAGAAAAATATTTTAGATCAGCTGGGATGCTTTAACTATAGAAGTCTTCTTCATGGATGGATGACTACATCCATTAGCTTGCATGCTTTACAATCCTTCAGAACTCAGAAGTTATTCCCGAATTGCTATCATCACTTTTTAATTTGTGATATGGGTTTTCAGTATAAGAAACAAAAATATTTAAAAATAAAATCAAAAGCAACATTGTTTTATCCACGTGATGTTTTTGTGATGTTTTATGCCATTTCTTTTGGTTTTGAATGCTATATCAATGCAAGCACTGAGGAGTGAGAGACTTTATATTTAATTTGCTGTAGATAATGCATGTAGCTAGACTATATACGTTTGCACCCAGGCATAATAAGAATTACAGCATATTTCCTCTGAGCACTGAACACACAAAAAAATTAGCCTTTTAATTGCTATTGAATTGAGTTTAAGCTTTGAACAACTGAGAAAAAATGAGGAATTTTAACCCAGCCACAGTAAATCCAAACTTTTTTGATGTTTGTTCTTGATGCATCCAAAGGTATATTTAGCATTCCAGTCTTCATGAACCCTGTAAGATCACAGCTCATGGTTTCCTACATGGCTCACCTTAATTCTTCACATATTTTTGCTACAGATACGATACTGGGAGTTGGGAAAGACAGGGGGTAGCAGCCTCAGCCTCCATACTTAACCATTGCAGATGACTCTGGGAAGAACAAAAAACACATGGATAACCATCCTACTACCCAAATTCTGCTCTGATCCCCCCTTCCCATAGCTTGGAAAGAAAACTGGATTTTCTCCAAGGCTAGACAGGTGGCAGGGAAATATTTTTTGGTTAATTACCTCAGAATGCTGGGAAAGGTGTGCTGCTACCTCATGTCTGCATTGCGCTGCCTCACACTGGTAATTAAGCTGATCAGTACTGGTACATCTACCCACCAATCAAAGCTGGATATAAGGGATATTTTGAGGAGACAAAGCATAAAACAGCATTGAATTAAGAGTTTGGGTAATCAAGATGGCACATGTTCTACTTGAAAAATAAGGCCAATCCTTCCAAAAGAGGGACAGCTGGCATGCTGAAAGTCAATCTTAACCACAAGAAATGTATTTCTTGCTTTAAGAGTCACAGTTGGGGCCTCTGTGCAGGCTTGTAGCTAATGAGTTGATAATGTCTCCTTCAGGGGAAGGGAAAAAGGCCACTACTCAAATTTTTCCTTGATTCCTCTTCATTTGGGATCCTGGCAAATCAAGGTTAGTTCTAATATTTTTATAATGACCAGTCTTGCCAATAGTGGACTCAGTGACAAGCACACTCAACCCAGCCTTAAATTAAAAACAGCTTTATAAGTGAAAAATTGGAGACTAACACATAAGTGGTTTAACTGAAATTAGGAAAGCTACATGCATGTTTTCAGCATTGCAAATGTCTCACTGTTACAGAACACTGCACTCACCCCTCACATTGTAACACTCTTGAACACATACAAATTTAACCACCATTATTTTTAATGCACTGTTTTCTTTAGGGAATACCATAGAAAAGTCGATTTTGTATCATTAACAACAGAAAGATTTTCTGCTATCAGTGCTGCCAAAAAATGCAGCCTCATGGATTTCTGTAAAGATAAGTATGAGCAATGTTCCCTGTATTTCTTAGAGTAAATAATGTGCTACCCTGCCGAATCCACACAAATGTAAAAACAAGCACAAAGATGTAAAGTTAGTGACTTTCTTAATATTTTCCAGAAGCTGAATATTTTGGCCTAGGCAGATATATGTGTATGGCACCTAATGCTACCTTTACCTGCAATTTGCTGCAAGTATCTGTGGAAGGATGTGTGACATGAGAGGAGACAATGTAGTTTCCAGGCCTCACAGAGGACCAAGTTACATATTTTCAGTCATTTTTTTCTCTTTAGTCTCCATACATAAAATTAACTAATTTGATGAAATTAGGCAGACAATTAAGCATGCATTTTTTTTATAAAACCATCCTTTAACTTCACCTAACCTGACAATGCCTTGACTCACACATAACTTACTATGCAAGATATTTCTACAAACATATTTCCAAGGGGCATAAAATGCAAAATGCAGCAGAACTTAAGACTAGTAAGTAGTATAAATTGAAGTATTCATGGGAATTTTCAAAACATAAATCAAATTAATAAATTGCACAGTTTCTAAACTATTACTCCCAACAAACTTTACTCTAGAAAAAAATAATTGCTTACACTGCTTTTTAAAGACACATTCCTGCCAAGTCTGAATTAGGAAGCAGTCTGAATTCTAAAAAAATAACTAACTTCAGCATTTTTTGAATTTAACTCTTAATATAAAAATGGTAAAAAAGTAATATAAGTTTTAAGATGGCAAGTTTAGATCAGAGTCCAATTCTGACATGCAAAGGTGATACAACTTGAAACGTTGCTAGGCTGATTTTCTAATAAAAATGAACAATACAATCAAATAAATTATATGAGGTCATTAAAACTATTAAAGCCATTCATCAAACAGAAAACAGATCTTTTGATTTCAGGGAAATGCAAAGACTCCAAACATCCCTCTGCAAACTCTTTCATCATTTCAGTAATTTTCAACATGAGTCCATCCTCATCTGATTCTGCTGAATGCTGCCTCCTGCTCCTCCCCCACTTCTCCTCTAATAGTGTTCAGAGAGAACTTCAAGATGTGGGCTAATGGAGCTGGCATGGGTTGGAGTTTAATATTGCATGTGCTTAACTTTTTGTGCAACTGACCAACATGACATGTCTAACTGTATAAATGGAAGTTTTATGGTGATAAGATCAGTAGTTACTGAGATATTTATGTGACATGCTGACAGATATAAAACTACAAAGCTTGCTTTTATGCCTTACATCCTCTAGAAAAAAAATAAATACTAGGATGATGGGTCACTTTGAAGAGAATTTATTATCTAAATTACCTAATACCTGGCTAAGTTCTAATATGCAAGATGAGGTCTCAAAAATGCTATTAAAACTATGGACTTTAATTTCAGAGGATCTTAGTATTCTCTGCCAAATGGGGCAGAGTACAGCCAGTTTGCTTGTCTCACTCTCTCTCTAGATCACAGTGCTGTCATCCAACCAAAAAGGAGAGCGATGACAAAAACCAGAAAAAGGCACAAGATAATCTCTCTCCAGTTTTTACACTCCATAGGTTTAGGTCTCTCAGGGAGATTCCCATTGCTGCTAAGGTGGAGGAGGAAGACTATCTGAGAAGAAAGAAGGTCAAGATTAAAGAAAACATATTATTTGTGTGTGTGTATATACGTGAATCTACACACACACACATATATGAGTATAATCTCTGGATGAAGTGGAGTCTCTTTTACATTTTGATCTAGGGAAAACCAACCTCAGAAATTCTTACAGAACAAGAAGACAATGTTTCCTGCTGCTAGAAAGCAGCTCCCTCCAGCTGTGCCCACAGCTGAAGTTAAAAGCCTGCTCTACTTCCCTCTTTATTTGATGTGAATGGTACTTCACACACTGAGAAGGCAGCAGCCGCAGCAGTAGGTAGAAGAAGGGGGAATAACCTAGTGGCAGCAAAGAAGGGAGAAAAATAAAAATATTTTTTAAAAGGCTTAGAGACTTGTAGGGAAACACAAGGCCAGAAGGAAAGCAAAACTTCAGAAGACACAAGTATCTGGCAGTATGCAAAGATTACTGACCCTGAGAACAAGATAACTCGGAGGACAAAAGAATCAGCAGACTGGGGGAAATGCAAAACATTCGGCTGTGCTCTTACTTTCCCGTGAGCTCAGGCCCTTCCTCAACTGAGAGGATTTTCAGTGCCCTTCATGCCCACCCAAGATGCCCCTCACCCCAATTTTTTATTGCACACCCTTCCCAGAGGGACAGTAAAAGAAAGCCAAATACCTCTTTAGTGCCTCAAGGATCCCCTGTAATCACCCCCTATAACCACCCACACCCCTGTGCCACTCACTCCTGCTGTGCCTCCCACATCCAGACATCAGAAGGAAGATACACACCCCCATACATCTGCCACAAATATCCATGCTTTGTCTATCTCCAGACGTGACAGAGAGAACAGTTAATCTCGGGTAGAGAAGATGTGTTTTATTTAGTTAATCCAGAACTTTTGTTTTCTAATTTCCCACTAATCTCTCTGTTTTCTTCATAAGCCTTTCTGCCACAGCCTTCTCGATAGCAGGTATTTTAAATCTTTAGCCTGCTTCTGGTCTTGCCTGAAACATCTGGTGGGAAGGAAGAAAAGCAGCAGTGGGATCCAAAGTGGAGTTTGGAATAGAGACACAGAAGGGCACTGATTGTTCCTATGCCCATAACAAGTGCACAGGATCACTATGTCTGTGTGTAAACTAGCAGGACATGTGAAGGTTCATGACATGTTGGGAGAGGGACACTTAGCGCAGGCTTTGCCATTTAGAATTACTATGTTGGGAAAAAAGAGCTGGATCTTTTTTGGCAGGGGAATACACTTACAAATCTTGTTAGACATACAGTATATATAACATTTTTTTCATCAGTTTTATCTGCAACATTTAGGAGGTCAGACTGAATTATCCTCTCAGCTCTAAAGCACCTATGCTTCTATTGGAAGAACCAAATGGGAATTCTTCTAAGAATATTTAGATTTTGTTTAAAATTTAACAGTGTCTAATGGCAAATCTCCCTATCACCCATCTCAAAACTCTTCAGATAAATCAGTGGCATTGTAAAAGCTCCATAGTGATTTTTCTGGCACCATTATTTCAAGTTTATTTTGGATAGTGTTAGAGGGACTTTGTTGATTGTGTCAGCTGACCATGATGATTAATATATAATTAAGATTCTTGACCATTCCTCTTGTGTCAGCAGGAACACATCAATTCCTTTGTCTTCAGCCGATGCACACACCCAGGGCTGATTGCTCAGATATTGTTGGTGGCTTACATATGAACTATCACCTAATGATTAGATAGAGCCGACAGAAATCAAATTCTAATAATTGAAAGATAACCTCATATTTTAATTCAAGCAAAAGCACTAAAAACACTGTTTGGTAGTCTTTGGGTTGTCATATCCCCAGTCAAACCCCAAAAGGTGGTGGTGCCCCCTAAGAACAAGATATATCATATTAACTACAATCTAATCTCATAACAGAGTTTAAGTAATAGAAAAGCAGTGCTGCTGCTGTCATTGGAGAAATGTTGGTGTGAATAGGAGAGCAGAATCCAAGCATTAGCACCATCTATATGATGTACACCAAATATACCTCAGGTTAAACTGACTCACTGAAGAGAAAAACAGCAAAACAAGCACACAGAAAATCACCAACCAAATAGAAGCTATCTGGCCTTTTCCCCTCCTACCCAACATCTTTCCTGCTCATTGCACAGCACAATCTTCCTTCTTTAAAACAGTTTTGCAGCTTTGCCAGACCACAGCATATGTAAATGTGATTTTGTTTAGGGGACATTAAGGATGCATGTGACAAAAGACTAGCAGCATATCAGCCATGAATTAAAATCTGTTACTGTATTTTAGTTTATTGATCTACTGTAAGCTTCTCAGCATTGTCTAATTTAAATAAAACTTCAATTTGTAACAATACTATAAATAGAAGGCAATATTGATCAGAGTGCCACCAGCCTGCTGAACTTTTGTTATCACTGAAGCCTGACCAGTTAATGTTGAATGTTACAATTTATTACACTGCAAAGTACAATACAACACAATAGCATTTAGATTTATAAACAAAGATATGCTGAACTACTGAAAGCAAGTTCAGTCAGCTCAGAACAAGAAGAGCATTCTGATTTACTGGTGCACTACAGCACTATTTCCCTACCTGAGGCAATATTTCATTACCTTTCTGATATGAACACCTGTTAACTCTTTTGAAGATTGAATAATTTGATTTCTTTTAGACTCTTTTAAACCCCAGAAAAACATCTGATGTCCATCAGCAAAGAGTCATTACTGCTGTGGTAGTTTTTTTGAGTTTTTGAGGAACATTACCAGTTAAGATGGGTAAACAATGTCCTAGGAGACAGAACCTTATAACAAATAGTAGCAGATACCAGACTCCTAATGTTACTTCTTATCTTCCCCTCTTCCCTTTCACAGGAGTAAAAACTGAAGTAAATGGATGTAAAACAGCACACTTACAGGCAAATTCCACATGAGGGACTATTGTTAGGCAGTGAGCAATAAAGCACTCTCTAGACAAAGTATATTTCATTGCAGATCTTCCACTCCTGCAGGTACATTGTTCCAGGCAAATTACTGAATTGCCTTAAAGAAAGCTCAGTGTGCCTGCATCATCAGCCAGGAAAGCAAGATGCGTGCTCACTTTCCATTCTAGGTGCAGAAGAGAAGGCTCCTTGGACTCTCCTCTTCTTCAAGAGTAAGGCCACTGGGATAGCCTGCAAGACAGAAAAACATCAGAGAAAACAGTTCTCTTGGTTTTGCTTCAGAACAGAGGAAAATCAACTTTCCCAGCCAGGGCATCTCTACCCCAGAGCTGTAAATGTAATTTTAAAAAACTCCACAATCCAGTGAAAAACATTTATTAGCTGTGCCTGGATGCAGCATTGCTTAGTGAAACACAGTGCTCACCTGCACCTGGGCAAGAGGAGTTCATAAGCCAGCAAGGTATGGCACAATGTAGGCTGCTCAGACACTCCAAGAGGGAATTCCTGGGAGTGTTGAACAGAGGAGAGCCTCTGTCTCAAGGATGGGAATCAATACTAGTGTGAAGGGCCACTTCCCTGTGCAAATGCCAGAAATATGATCTACCAGTCATTCCACTCAAACTCCTGTGCAATGCAGATGGGTGAAACTCTGGTGTGAATCTGCCTGTGCCTGTTAAAATGGGCACTGGAGCAGGGCTGTGAACTCACAAGTGGCTGCACACAAACACACCCCACACGAGGGACCCTTGGACAAGGCCCTTCATCCACTTTGTTCTTCCAGGCAGATCTCTTCCTTTGCCTCCCTCTGACCAGCAATTTCTAACAACGTCCTGCAACTCCTCCTCCCCATTGTCTGTCACAGCTCTGCAGAGAAGCGGTTCTTTCCCTGCCATCACAGCAATGTCTTCACAGGAGGTCGAAGCCTGTCCTGTGCCCTTTACTCTGTACTCACACAGCAGCACAAGGGACTGGCTGCAACCCAGGCAATATAACCCAAGAAAACCAGCCTGTGCTACAGAGCAACACACAAACATCAACCTGAGAGCATCCATCCAGGACAGGACCAACTTTCTCCAGGCAGAACTAAGGCAGAGAGTGCTGAGGAAGCAACTGGAAGGGAAGCAGCACCAGCCCCTTCAGAGGGGCAGCTCATGGCTGCCCCTGCCCCTGCTCCTGACACGGGGCAGAAGTGCCCCAAAACCTGCCCAGGCCATGCTGCTGGCAGTGTCTGCAAGAGCTTCAGCTACAAAGCCATGCAGGGAAATTGTGTACATAGCACCAATAGCAGCTCTCCTATTTGAATTAGAAAACAATAATGTAAATAAAGTAATATTAGTATGCATATTTCCTGAGAGAATTTTCTCTCTAGAGCTCAATGTCTATTAGCCTTCAGCTAAAATAAAGGTCATCAAACAGAAGATTCTTTCTTTTTTCCTTTAACAAAGAATGTAATCCACTCTGACGCCTTCAGACTGGGGAATTAATTTTTTAATTAGGAGCTGTAACTAAAATGCTGTTATCATAGAAACAATGTTAGGGTTTAAATTTTACTTATTTAAAACAAGACCAGGCATTTTGAAGTGGTTCCAGGTGGAGGGGACACGATTTAACCAGGGGGTTGTGTACAGAGTATGCAATGATCAGATTAGCCTTTTAAGGTTTCATTCAAAATTCACCTGTCTCTAGGTATTTTTGATATTGTCAGGTTAGGGGGAACAGAGTCTTGATATGTTTGTTATTTACAGGTTCACGTACTCCTAATGAGCCCTGACCCACGGAAATGTGCTGACACCGCCACGGTGCAGGCACTCCTGCAAACGTGGTGCTTCCCTCCTCAGTAAAGCAGAACAGCAAAGAAAACCTAAAACTCAACTCAGTCAAATACTTAAAGCTTTATTTTTGGTTAGCACAGATGCGAGGTACCAAACTTAGAGAGAGCAGGCAGTCTGCAAATTAGTAAGATTACTTGTTCAGGAATTTTAGAGGAATTTGGCAAAAATAACTGACATTTGGTCCATTCCGACTTAAAATGTCATTTGATGTGATAATATTTGGCAGATCTTTAAATCTTTCTAGAAAAAACAAATTCTAACTTCAAATCACACCTTAAATTAAATTTCAATTCCCTAACCATAATTATGAATTTTTAATTTTATACTGATGAAGTCTCCAATCTGCACAATTCCTAATTCTGCAGTTCACCCGAGCCAGAAATTCAAATAATAACTTTTTCTATCCTTTCAAATGCCCAAGACAGTACGAAGCATGGTTCCTTGCATAAACTGTTACAAACATATCAGGAATATGTTCAAATAAAATTCATAAATAATATTAACTACATAAAAATACAGAATGTCTCAATCTGTTGCAGGAAACTTTGAAAGCAGAAGAGGTTACATTCAATGAATGTTTTGTTCATTAAAAAGTATTCACACCAGTCTAATCGAAAGTTTGGCTTTTGCATCCCCCTTCTCCTTTTCCAGCTGTCAAGTTCTGGTCTGAACACCACATTTGTTGACTTCTTCTGCCAAAGTCTTGTTTAGTTTATGGATTCACAACTGGACAGAAGGAAAAAAAGGAGGCCTGAGACAGGCCGAAAGATAGACAAGAGCAGAGTTGAATAAAGCCAGATCAGGTGAAAAGGAAATGAGATCTGGAAAAAATCAAAAGGCAGGAGGCCTAGGGAAGGACAAGAGCACATATGGGAGAGGATTTGCAGATTGAAGGATATAATAATGGAGAACGGCAGCTAAGAGACAATGAAACCAACAAACAGATGGAAAGAAAAAGGACAAGGAAAGAGAAATAAAGTTCAAAAGTGCCAGAAATAGAGCAGGAGCTATTTAACAGCGAATCAGGCAGTGAGAAGAAAGATACTGAATGGAAAAGATTTGACTATTAAAAAAAGCCCCTATATTAAAATCTTTATCACACTAGATTCTGCAGCAGGAAGATATATTTCCATTTTTTTCCAAGAGAGTCCAATATTTGGAACAGTTTTAATGCAAAGGTAGAATTAGTTAAAAAAGTAGTGTATAACTGAACTTTTAGTGCTAATAGTAACCATATCTATTTTAAATATTCCTACAAGTACTAACCGGATCCTTCAGAGTTATCCTCTCCGTTTCTCTGTATATAAACAGAAAGAACTCCATAAGGCAAATAAACACCTCTTGCCATCTGCTGAGAAACAAGCACTAAGAGTCTTTACGAGTTCATTTTAATGAAAAACTTTTCAGAGATGCCCGGTATGTAACATGATCCATCAATGTTTCAGTTTCACAGCCCTGATTAAAGCAGTCACATACAAAATGTGGCAGATTCTCTGCTTTCCAAGAATGATATAGGAATTACAGAACACTCTAAAAATGCATATTAATTTCTAGAAACCTTACTTAAAATACCTTGGCTGTTAGGATGGACCAATGTATATGCATATTAATATAAAACCTCACATATTTCAAAAACTTACAGATTGCAATAACTATTTTAGGGGTTTTTTTTTACATAAATATGGTACATGCTAAGATATTTTAAAATCACATAGATTAAACTGTATGGGTTATTCCATTTTGTTTGCTCTTATTACTACCAAGGAAAAACTTAGGTGAAAAAAGCGACCTGTGGAAAATATTACTGGCTGTTTGCATAGAAAGACAACTTTAATCTCAAATTTCTTGCCATTGACTCAAAGAAGACTGGATAATTTCTAAAAAAAAATGCAGATTAATAATAATTGCATTGATAGTTCAGTTTCTTTCCTGAATATAATGGTACAGCACAGGCCTTTATCCTGAAAGCAAAAATAAAAGAATGTTTACACATCCTTAGCTCCTAAAAATCAGCCAAGTCCCTTATATCCAGGAATGTCAGAACAGCACAGAAAGTCTAAAGATTTGTCTCAGCAAAATCACTTTACCTGATCTGAAGGGCTCTCAAAATCCTTTTCCATATCCCAAGGAATGCTCATGCACAGTTTCAGTTCTTCTGTATCCACTAAAAAAAAATGGGATTGTCCTTCCTTCACCTTTCCTGAAAAGGAATAATTTCTTATTTTCATTTGAGAGGAACAACACCCTCCAGAAGTGTAAATTCCTCTGTGAGGGGGCTTACACAGGTACAGCTCTACCACACACACTCATTACAATCATCACGTCATTAACCGTGTCACTGGTAACCAATTTCTGAGTAGTTTGGGCATGAAGCACCTAAAAGTGGACAGACAAGCACCTCTTATACACAGCCAAGAACATTTCAGAAAAGAAATGGTTAAACATTTAAGCAGTGTTATACCTGCTTGATAAATCACATCATTTTCTTAAATAAAAATAGCCATTGCATATGTGCCAAACAAGTCAGCTCCTCACTTTATTTGGGTTCGTTGTTGGCTTTTGGGTTCTGGGACTGGGGTATATTTTTATGTATATTTTGCTTAAAATAAAGCCCCAGGTCAGTCTTGGTGTAATTTTTTTAGCTAGTCAAGTTATGAACCCCTGAAAAAAGGTGTTTTTAATGGAAAGGCTGACAACCCCTTAAGTGAAGTGCTGTGAATGATGGCACCTTGATCAGAGTTGGAGAAAACGTTCAATGTGATATAAGCTACTGAACTAAGTTGTAAAATGACAAGGACTGAGTGAACAGTTTTTAATACAGATAATATTGTTCATATAGTCTATAAATATAGAATTAAATGTTGACCTCTATCTTCCATGTCAAAAGTCAAAGTCAGTGTCAGCACATGTTGTTTTTATTTGTTTCAAGAGAAAAATAGATCAACAACATTAACCTCACAATGAACAGAGAATTGAATGAATTAAAAAGCAGTACCCCATAAATCCCCTTCCTTTTATTGGCACAGTGATAAAAATGCCTAGGGCTTAGAGGAAAAGGGTAGTCTCAGACACTCATCTGAGCTGCTCTATGTACACAGAGCTGTACATCACATGCTAAAACAGAGGAACAGAGATATTAAGATTTGTACAGTCTCATATAATACATAATATCCATCAAATTGCATCATAGCATCCTGCAAAACAGGGCATGTCAGATATCCCTAAGACAAGTAGATTATCACTAGACTACTTTAAAGCAACTTTAGCCTTCCACCTACCTTTGAAAAACACGTTTCACAAAAGATATTAAATACACGAAAAGAAGACTTTATTCAATACCATCCATACCTGTGGTTTACCAATATTTTAAGACATCGCCTGAAAAAAATCCATTGTGCTTCGAGAGTTACCAGCTTCACTGGTTGGGTAGCTCCTTAAATTTTTGGCTCGTTGGGATAGGACTGAGGGATATGACATTTTTCTCCTGTTTAAAACGTCATTTTTTTCAAAACACCTCATAATAATAAAGGCCCCTATTTCACAACGCCATAGTAAATTTGACAGTTAACTAAAATGAGCAGTTTCAATTGCAAATTCAGTTTAATTGCAATTTTTAGTGCTGCATAATTAAACTGAAAATGTTCTAAAAAGATTCACACAGTCAAAACTAGGACAGAAACAAAAGCATTTTCACAGCATTGGTTTAGGGGTTTCTAATCAATTTCTAGAGAAACTGACAAAAAGTAACATTTAAAAACAAATCAGTTTAACAAAAGAAAAGGAATGGTATCATCTGAAAAATTCAGCTGTTAGTTTTTGTTTACATTTTCTTATCCTCCTGCAGCTTGTAGGATATACACAAATTCTTTTGGTTTACTGCTCCAGTGATTATCTGCTGGCAATGTTGCATCATGTGAAAAACATTTTACAGCATTTGCACTGTGTACTAAACACACAAAAGCAACTAATTACAACGTTTGTCAAATCTAGAGTGTGTTCTGTGGACACTTACTGGAATCAAATTCCTTTTTTCTTCTTGAAATGGGTTGGCTGACTTTGAGTTTCACCAGTAAAGCATAGGCTTGGAGTGAAATCTTGACTCCCACACTGCTGAAGGCTGGTATGCTGAAGCTCATCTATATCTTGGTGAGAAAAGCCTTCTCAGGCTTGAACATTCACAGGGCTTGAAAGAATTTTACAGCTGGCTATAAAGAGCAACTTTTCTGCTCCACATGTATTCATGCAGCTTCTGGGCAGAACCAGTCATGGTGCTTTTCATAGCTGGATGATCAGAAGACTTCTCTATAACTTCTAGTAAAGAAGGAAAGACATGTATTTTATTATACTAGAGGATTATTGGTGTGTAGGGCAACGCTGAATAGCTGTATAAAGCAAATCACTTAAGGCCTTGCTAAGCCTGTAAACTCAGTCATAGCTTTACACAGAGAAATAATGTTCAAACAGGGAGGGTACTTTCTAAGACACATGGCTGATAAAATTAACTTCAACCTTGGTTTTAAAAAGATCTTCGTGTGATTCGAAGAATACTGTTTACTGCATGAAAAGGATGATGAATGTGTTACAAGGGCATAAAAAAAGAAATATAATACTTTGTCTCTCTTTTTATTATTTGAGTCCTTATCCCATTAAGCCAATTTACATATTGGGAATGTTATAATATTGTAAGTTTAAGGTTTAGCTGCTACGACAGTCAAGTAACAGAAGCATCAGCTCTCCAGCAAGAACATGTGAGTTTATGGTTGGTTGTGATTCTCCTGTGAGAAACAAAAATGAGGTTTTGCATTCTGACCTGTGCCAAGGGGCCCAGCAGCCATCTGGCTGCATCGACAGAGGCCAGCCAGCACCAGAGACTACCAGGATGGACAACAGAGATGAATCCTTGCAGAAAGAGAAAGGAAAAGAGTCACAGAGCTACAGCAGCCAGATCTTCAGGAATATCCCTGGAGACTGCAGTGACTGGAGCTCTCAGGCAGGAGCTCGGCAGCACAAGAAATGTTTGAACGATGCTGCAGCCTCCTCTCGTTCCATAAGAGCCATCCTTTAACTTGAGCTTCTCTCAGTGCACTGAGTATTCTGAAGTTTATTGTTCCACAATGTCATACAGAAATAAGCTCACTGAGTAAAAATATCCAGTTTTCCATATATTTATAAAAACAATGATCACATTTGTTAAACAGGCAACCATATTGCTTAACATAATTCCAGCACCAAAAATACACAAAACACAGACAACTTTAAACTTTAACAGATTCAAGCATATGAACAGGAAATACAACAATGATTGACAGTGACTGTTGATAATTAACTGATAAAAACTAAGTTTATTTGTAAATACCAGTATCCCAGCTCATAACAATTTACATTTTAAGAAATTCAGCAATCAAGCCTGTAATACGAATTTCCTGTTTGTCATTTTCTTCCACAATTTGAAAGCTTTCTTATGCTTGGTGTACAACTGGGAAAATTCTTCAACATCACCCAAGAAGTTTGGCATCAATCTAGAAACGATAATTTGCACAGATATATTAACTGAGATAAATGAATCAGTTCAAATCCTGGTGTAGATACTGTTATAGATTAAAAATATCTTGTCTATATGTTAGGGTTGTCTATGGTAATCAGCACTTCTTATTCTGTTTTGAAATATGTAGATACCTATTCAAAAGCGCAGCATTAAAAAACTCACACAGGCTTTTTTTCTAACTAGCCTTTGGTGTTAAATGACAATAATCTATATTTATCAAAATAATGAAGATGTGTTCAGCTTATGAGATGATCTCCTACTTTAGTTGAGTGAACACAAAAAAAGAAACAGTTGCTGTGTTTACTATTATTTATTATTATTGCTATCATTATTTCAATAATAACGAAATGCAGATAAGTATTTGGCTTGTTGAAATTTTAGCATGAGCTCCAAAAACTTCACACATATTTAGCATACTGATTCCAGACATGGAGAAACAAATTAGCAGATAAGTATTGTGGTAATCATTAGTTAAAATTCTCCAATACAAGCTAGTGTCAGCATCCACTTTCAGAGCCAAGGAAAATATTCATAAGCTTTTACTTCCTGTAGTAGAGAATTCACTGTTAACTAGGATTCAGATCCCGTGTTTTCAGTCTCCCTACAAACACGAGTCCTCTCTTAGGGATTCTATCAAAAAACTCTCCCTGCTAACAAAAAAATAATAAAAATACACTGTGATAAAATGCCTTTATTCAAAAGGACCTCAAGATATTGAAACCTGCAACAACAGCCGCAAAAAAAATAATCAGAAGTACAGCTAGCCTTCATTTCTTGAAGCCACGGTCATCTGAGAGAATATTATTTTCTATTAAAATATAAAACACACAATTATTGATTCTTCCTGCCTGTTTCATACATCTTATATACCGCACATTTAAACACACTTATATTTTTAAACTTTCCATTAAAATAATAGTTAGATGATAACAAGGTAAGGTAGACCAATTTAAAACCTTGTAAGGCCATTAAGAACTTACTACTAGAAAAATAGAAGTTAACAGAAGAAATTATGCTCCACATTTTCACATCTGGACTTGCAAAAGTAGCTTTTGCAAGTCTCATGCTTCTCTTTGTGTGCTCTTATTGCCAGCCTTTTGATCTATCTGAAGAGAAATAAGGACAACCACAGAGCTACACGTGTCACTCAAAGACACGAACATGCTCGGTGATATCCTGGAACCCTAAATAAGAGCAGTGACTCGCTACCAGAGGAAGGTGAGGGGCTCGTTCCTCCTGCAGCAAAAACAAGCTACAAAGCAGTGCACTCCAGGATTCGTGCACATTTGAGGGATCAGGCTTGCCACAGATCACCTAGGAGAAAAGACAGGGACTCTAGAGCAGTAAAAAAGTACCAAATGAACAAAGTGCTCACAAGTGACTTTGCTGATGCTGGAGAACAGAGTGGATGGAGTTTGTCACAGTCCTGATATCCCCCAAGTGTTGCTGCTGCACTAGTTCTGCCCTTTCAGTGCAATCTGAAAAAAAAATTTGTACACAATATTTAGTACATCGACAAGCCAAAGATTTTTATTATTATTTTCTTTTTCTATCCATTTATGGTTACAAATTAATGAAATTACATGAGACTGAAGCCAATGACAACTGCTAATCTGTAAGCAACAACAAGCAAGGAAAAGCTGATAGGAGTACAGCTGTTTTATTTTAATTGAGGAATGATTTTATGTTGGAAGCACTCAATATTCACAGCAAATTAAAAATAATGAAGTGAATTGATACCAATGATATTTTTTTACCTACTATCCCTTTGTAAATCTATTTCTTCACACAAATTGACATGTCTAATTGATACATATGCTATTATTCCTCATTAGTAGGCTGAATAAAATAATTCTTGATTAAATTTATTGCAATTTACAATCCAGCATAATGCTTGCAAGCTATAAAAGTCAATCAACAGGAAACAGAAAAAAAAAACAGATGACATTATTACTTTTTATATATACACAACAATCTCATGTATTTCATGGAACCTCCCTAAGCATTTCATTGCTTCTCAGGAGCTACAGGCTGTCTCCAACAGGTCACTTCATTTTTCATATGGCCATAGATATATTTCACTGCATACATTCTTCTGAGTTTTTCTGATAAATATCACCTCTAATAAGCAAATTATTTGCGTATTTAGCAATCTGTTAGAAGTTGTCTGGAAGAGTTAGTCTTCTACTTACACTCAAACAAAATTATGCAGAACAGCTGATGATTTACTTTGTGTGGATTAGGGAGTTTGATTTATGTTGTGTTATCACTGCATCAAAAAAGCTCAACAAGTAGCAAAAATTCAGAATTTCAATGAAACAAAGAAAGTCAATAGTAAACCTGACAAGCAAAATATATATCTTGTGATGCAAAATTTCCAGCCAAAAAGAAAATGGAATCAATGGCAGGTTAGTCTGTTCTTTATAATTTTAACTTATTCCACATCTTGCCCTGGCCTCCACTATTTTGTAGGAAATTTTTTGGTATTCTGAACCTAGCAGAGCAGCTACTATGTTACTCTCTAATGGCAAGAAAAGTATGTTATGATCAGACTCTTTCTGTGGCCTATTGCTCCTATTTCTCTGGAGAATGTTAGCAGCTGGCACAGGATTGCTGCCCTTGCTGATGCTGGGCTTCAGACTTGAGAAATAATTTACCCAAAAATGCAGTATCTATGCTATAATTAGTACGGACACAGAATAGATATCCGATTCTTGTTGTCTGAACTTAATACAATTTCTTTTTGATGAAGAGCCTCTGATGCCCTGACTGTGTGTCTGCCCTGATTGTAGTCTGTATGTCAACTTGTTCAGATAAGCAGAAGAAATTGCTCAAAAAGTCAGACAATATTGTATAGGACCACAGGATCAGAATTAAAGCCTAAACTGTATTGGGAATGTTTTCCATTCATATTACATACCATCTTCTTTGTAAGACAGTAGATAAAATCTAATTTTAAAAAATTAATTTCTAGTTCAAATACAACTATCTACAAACCTAATGAATTAGAAAAGAGAAATACAGAAGTCTACAGATGTAACTGAAATTAAGGTACAGATTCTAAGGGTGTAATGTGACAGTCTCCACTGAAAAATAATCTGGATTTTATTCTAGAGCTATTTGAGATTCACAACTGCATTTTTATACAACATAATTCCAGTAACTGATATTTTTTTGGTTACTGCTTGGGAATTTTGATCAAATCTTTGTAAAAGGCAATATCTCTCAATTCAGAAAGACCACTGACATTTCAAAATCAAACCCTCCATTTCAAAAAATAGGAGGAAGAGGTACTATCAGCAGCGAATCCAGCTGTTTCAGGATTCATCTACTACTTGATATGTGTTACTCAGCACAGTAAACAACCAATCTGCCAGGGGCAAAAAATCAAAGAGCTCTGTGCCAGCTGAACAGCGTATTTTAAAGAACTGAGGAAGTGGCCCAAAAAAGCAACCCTTAGAGGCAGGCAGATGTCTTCTAGTGTGCCTGGGGGACCCTGCCATTTCAGAAAGTGCTGTCACCTAGACCTGCACCATGCTCCACGTGTGAGATCATGTTTCAGGGTGACCAAAGGTATTTCCAACAACAAAACTATCCACAACAGAGCAAGAATAATCAGGGGCTATGGCCTTATTGCAACTGAATTCTAATCTAGGTCCTCCACATGCATTTAGCCTCAACTGTCAAAGGTGACTTAATTCATTAAACCTTTCCAGCCTTCTTCTCTGGACAATAGATAAAACCAGCATGGATGTGCTGCTCATTCATTCTGATCCAGGGTGCTCTCTTGGTCTGCACACACCCAGTGAGGGTAAAGGACCCTAAGCTGTGCCAGGCCATGGAAAAAGAGCCAGAGCAGGGCTGCAGGGACTGTGTGGCTGGGACATCCCCCAGAGCAGCTCAGCTGGTTACGGTAGGGTACTGATAACACACTGAGTGTGGGTTCAAAATATCCCTGTATGGGCCATTTACTTAAGAGTTGGACCTGATTATCCTTGTGGGTCCCTTCCAGCTCAGAATATTCTGAGTCACAAGTGACGTGATGTCCCAGGGGGGCCAGCTCAGCCACCCCCCTTCTAGCAGCAGACCCACAAAGCAAAGACCTTTATATTTCAACAGGCATTATCTTGTCATCGCTTTTAATCTAGAAAAACCATATTAAGAAAAACATGATGGCAAAGATTATGATCAGCCTTAAATACACCATTTTCATTCAGCTCCAACAAACTCAATAGGAAGACTATTTCATGAAAGAGCACAACAGATTGAAATTCAATAGTTTAGTTAATCCGAGCATAATGAAATAAAATTATACATATATATATACACACACACGTGTATGCGTGTGCACAGGGAGGGAGAAGCTACAGCTTTCACATACATAAAATTTCTATTATAAAGCTCAAATAAGAAATGTGATATCAGCTCTTTAAAGTTTTCTGCTCAGAATGCTTCTAGCTGCAAACACAAAAACAAACCAATACATCTATGACATTTGCAATTTTTAAATCTTAATAACTTGTGAAATTAATAAAAAAAATTCACTCACTTTATTATATTCGTCACCACAGAAGACAAAGGTATTATCCAGTTGAGTCTATAGCAAAAAGAAACACCCGCATTAATATCTGCGATTTGATACACATTCCAAACACAAGAAGTAACAAATTTGGTGACAAAGCTGTCAAAATATGTTCTGCAAATACATTGGCAAGAGATCTGGACATACTAAAGAAATTCAGTGAAACAAAATAGGTGCCAAATGGGGATGTTTGACAGAGTGTTCAAAAATACATTTAGACCAAAGCAGGAACATATCCAACAGAGAGATTCTCTACATAAATTATCATGAAACTATTAGAAATAATTGGCCAGTGATTTCAAAATATTACATATACTTTTAATGTTATCAAAGAGCTGTGTTGTGAACCATGTGTGATTTCTTGGCGATTGAATTTTTGGCCGCACAACAGCGTTTTTAGGTGCAAGTGAAAATACTATATCCCATACTGTAAGTCAATCTGTAGTCTTTGAAATTGCATCGAGCTTCCAAGTGCTTTGAAAGGCTGTTGGGGGAAATACTATAAAGTCTGGATACTCTGGGAGGCTGCAGAGCACAGCCCTTGCAGTGGCTCTGCTGAACAGATGCCTTCCCCAAGGCTGAAGAGAGCCCACATGATAAAGATGCCACGGCCAACCTCTCCAGCCAGAATGGAGGTGTCTGTGGTCACAGTGCCCCAGGCCACCAGGTCAGTGTAGCCCTGGTCCCTACAGCGGGTACCACAGTGCTGACACAGGCCAGTGCTGGAGGTAGAGAGGCACAGGGGGAGGCACCTGTACATCTCTGCCAGGATAACAAGAGCAGATTAATTTATATTCAATGTTGTATTACCAGCATTTCTCAATAAAATGAAGTCATCTAAATGTTTCCAAATACTTCTGTGAAAACTGATAACTCTGCAGAGATACTTGCAGGAGCAGCAGCCCCTGCTCTGCACTTGGATGCCTTGGTAATGAAGGGGATCGGGGGTCTACCCTGCAGAGCTACCTGTTCACACCCTTCACAGGCATGAAATTCAAAGTTGTTTAATGGTTCTAGAGAAATACAGGCCTTGTAACAGAATAAAACTGAGCAAGTCAAAGTAGACTACCCAGAAAGCAGACAGGGTGCCAGGGCAGCTTCCTTCAGCCCCAATGTGCAGCTGAGCTAAATGCTTACATCTTGAGCATGCACTGAAATTTATGGAGTCTGCTCAGATCTTAAGGCTCAGAGTATCTGGGGTTAAAATCTGGCTTCCCTGGAGCATATGGAAATATACTCCCCGACTTCAGTAGGACCTGTTATAATCTACAAAGGTTTCAACAGCACACTGATCTGGGCCTCCCATTAGGGCATTGAGCCAAGTGAATTATATTCTTCATATGTTCACTCTCAAAAATTTGTGGTTGATTTTTAGGAAAACATTTTTATACACAAGTTGTGGAATTCCCTCATTATTATCCTATATCAAAGACACGCGCTCTGAATTTGAGGTAGTACAAGGTAAGATTTGTGTTAACTTCTGGCAAGTTCATTCCTTACGCTTGAAGTGAGCCTCTGAGAAAGCCCTCTCCTGCACAGACAAGCTTTTTCCAACTCCAGAAAGATCAATTTTCCTGAACAACCACAAAGAAAAAGGCACAGATATAACTTAAGTAGCCCATAACTCCATTTATTCCACCGAGATGAGAACTTCCCAGAAAAGCCTCATCCAGTGCTTGCTATCATTTCTCCTTACTCATTTTGACATCCTCAAGGGCTGCCTCCAGCTTCCTACATCCCTCCCAGTGCTGTCCCAGGCTGCTGGTGGGCTCCTGCGGGTTTGGAAGCAGGGCAAGGAAAAGCTCTGACTTCTGCTGGAGTAGAAAGTGGCATGAGTTTTGTAGCTGCCTTTAGTCCTGAGCAAAACATTCCAGTTTTGGACATCAACCTAAAAAATATATGCCAGCACAGATAAGGTTTTTTACTTCATATTGTAACTGCTGTTTCTGTCAGCAGATTGTGGGTTTTACCTGTGAGCTACACCTTTTGGAACTGGTTACAGAGCTTTCAGATAGGCATTTTTTGTTGGACAAATGAATTCACTAAAAAAATTACTATCAGCAAAGCAGACTGAGTTACTTAAATGGGCATATTTTTTTTTCCTTCTGTGTGAGGCCTTTAAATTTAACATGCCTTTAAGAAGTATTAACTTTTAAGTTGCCATAAAATCAAATAATTGTATTTATTAATTTGTTTTAATTACCAAGCACAGATAAGCATATGTCCTACTTAGCCTGGGAAAATCTGAATGCACACCTGCTCCAACAAGCAGTCTGTAAAATGAGACGTGAGGAAAATATTTGAATTACATTTCCCTGTTCCAACATACCATTTTTAAAAACCACTTTCAACACTGAACTAGGCCTTTACAGTTAAGGCATTTTACAAGATGATACTGAGCTATGTTTCCTGTCTATGAAGAAGGCACCAGCATATAAAATGGTAGTGAATTTGCATTACCTCCAATCCATCATTCTTTGAGTGCACAGGAAAAACTGTGAGACCTGCTGCAACAAAGCACAGCCTTGTGTTGACAGATTCTTATTTAAGTGACTGTGAATACAACAATTCCACAAATAATTTGTCAAGTGTGTGGCTGAACTAGCTCTGAACCCTGATAAATACCAACTCTCCTCACTGCTACAAAGGCATGATGTTCTGTGTGCGGGCAGTGAGTAACAAGCACCAGGATTTAACAATCGATGCTACTATATTTCTCTTTTCTTTGTGGTTAAAAAAGCCTTGAAGGGTGGCTCTTTCAGCAGTGTTAAGTACTAGTGGTGGCTATGCCTTGCAAATCTAAGTAATACACTGCAGGCTGAGGTGAAAGGAATAGCACACTGCATCCATTTTTAGCTGCATTTAAAACATATGGTTTATGTTGTCTGGTGAAAAACACTCTTTACTGTATAGTTAGCAGACTCTTGTTTAATACAGGCTATTATTAAATGGACCTCTTTCAAGTTATGATAATA